>NW_021637713.1:0-73370 GCF_004799145.2 Neltuma alba
ACATTTCAATCTTTATAGTTTATTTACTTTAAACAAATTAGTCGTTATGTTTTTTTACTTCTAACCAATGTAATTCTTTTTTTGAATAAATTATAAAGATTGAATTATTCTAAGTCAAAGTTCATGATTCAATCTATAATGAAAAGAAAGCTCAAAAACTAAAAGTTATATTTCCTTGATTTTATTGATTGCACATTCTAGTGAAGGATTTTCTCCCTTGAATATAAGTGTAAAGGATGGATTATTTCTCAACCCCACTTCTCTATATATAAATTTTAGAGACATTTTGGTCTACTTTTTAAATTTTATTTATTCTTTTATAGTTATTGCTGTTGGCTCCGAAAATTTTTGAGAAATAATTTTGATGATTTCAAAATTAAGTATTATTATTAATTTTTGTAGTAAGTATTTTCAAAATTAGTTATTATTTTCTCAAGGAACTTAGAAGAAGCGGCTCATAACCGCATAAATGTTTCCTTTAATTAAGTTTACAATAGGTCCCGTACATTAACAACCAATTGAATAATTGATAAGGCTTATAAATAGAATTTAAGAGTGTTAAATGAAGGCAAAATATTAATAAAACAAATCCATCAAATTTAATACAGATTTGAACTAAGTTGAAAAGTCCTTATCACTCTGGGATCAAATTTTTTGTTGAATGGTCATACCAGATATTGCTATAATTAATTGTCATTTGTAATTATGTATTTATACTATTAATTAGTAATTAATATTATATTATTTTTCTAAATATAAACCTTGGGATGTTGAATATAAATTCAATGTTTGAAATTCATATTTTGGCCAACAAAATAGGTGAAATTCATATCATTCAGGTTAAAGTATACATTTGGCCCCTTAATTTTTAAAAATATTTTTAATCCTTTAACCCAAAAATCGTTAAGCTTAAATGATAATTTTTGTGACAATTATGGTTGTTTTAAAAAATAAACTTAATATGTTAGCATTTGAGAATGTTTTATCAATATTTAAAATATCAATTGTAATATCCCAAATTTTATGAATTTAGTTAAGGCATGATAGAGGAAATAATTTGGAAAAATTTCTAAGATTTAAAACCATCAAAATATATCCCAGATAATATAAAGATAATTTTGGAAGTTTAGGACCTCTTTTTTTGAAAAATTCAAGAAAAATAGTTAGGAATTGATTTTTGGCCCAAACTATTTAGAGAAATTATTTTATGGGTTAGAGAAGCTAATGAAAGAAGAAATTCTTTATAAAAAAGGATGGAATAATTTCTGGATTCATTCTTCAATTAAAAAAAAAAAAGAGAAAGGACGAACTGGAAAAGAAAGAAAAACTTAGAAGGGCAAAATGGTCTTTTTAACACCCCTCACCCTTATAAACGGCCAACGCACCTTCTCCCTTCTCATTCTTCATCTGTAAAAAATCAAGAGGAAATTTAGAGGTGGGAATCAGGGTCGGCCCTTCAGGGCTAGCGAGCTTAAAAGGGCCAGCCCTCTATGGCTGAAATTTCAAAAATACCCCAATTTGCTAGGTCCGGCCCTTAAACTATAGGACTCATGGCCGGCCCGCGGGTTTTTGGCCCGTTTAAGAAAAAAATATTATTTTTTATATTTATCATATTTTTTTTATAAAACAATAAAAATAAACCAATGAAATTATTAAAAGAAGACATAAATATAAATAAAATTAAGTCACAAATATAAAATATCATCATATATAAATATCCATCAACATCCAAGAACATCTAAAACATTCATTAACAAGATAACAACATCCAAAAGTTTATGCAATTGTGCAATAAATAAATACTATCATTAATCTTTTGAAATTTCATCATCACTATAATTAATTACTCTTCTTCATAAGTATGCTTTTCTTTCGTAACAAAAATATCAAGTTTTTCTTCTTTATAGGAATTTTACTTTTAAATTTTACAATCTAGCTATTATTTTACTTTAATGTGAGAAACATTATTGTTGAAACTCATAAATTTCTAATTCAAATTATAAAATCACAAGTTATATGAGTATAAAAATACTCTATTATCAAATATATATATAGTTTAAAAAATATCAACGCATATAATATAAATCAAATCATTATTAAAGTCCAAATTAACCCATTTTTTAAAAATTTAATTGGATAAATTATTGTCTAACACTAAATTTAATTTTAAAATGATAATAATAACTAAATATTTGAAATATTATTAACAATGTAAAAAATTAATAACATTAGAATTATATAAAAAAATTTAAAAAACAAAAAATTATAAAAGGGCTTAAAAGGGCAGGCCCACAGCCCTCTAGGGCTGGCCCTTTTAAGCCCTCGGCCCTCCAGGGCTTATTTCCCATTTTAGGGAAAAATATCAAGCCCAGCCCTCATAATTTCAGGGCCTAAACGGGCCGGCTCGACAAGCTTGGCCCATTTTCCCTGCTCTGGAAATTAGAGAGACTAAGCGGTGAAGTGGTGATCAGAGGGGAGAAGTTTGCATGCAATAGTATTTTCTAATTGAGGTAAGATCGATTAACACTCTCCTACCTTATTTCTTTCCTTTTCTGTGTCTCGAAGGAAATGATGATAGATTAAAAATGGGAAAATCGTGCAGAAGTCCTAAGAAAGAGACTTTATTTATTTGAGGTCTCACAAAATGTCAAAATTATTAGCAGGTCCCAAAGGACCTTAGAGTATTTTATTCTAATTGTAAAATGACATCACTACCCCTCAGATTTTCAATTCACATTTTCTCTGCCATTACAATTAACAACCTCAGCAGCGACTATTAACAACCTAATGAGAAGGTATTGACAACCTAAGTAGTATCCGTTGACAACTTATTTTATAGGATCACATAACCTCCATATAAGAGTAAATTATAACCAAATAGTATAATATAATAACTTTAATACTAAAATGGGAAGCTTTTCGAAACCATTAGGAACTTTAACTAAACCTAATAGGACTATAGTAAAATTTTAATATGGAGATCCATTGACAACTTCAACGGTGAGTATTAATAACACAAGGAGAGCTGTCGACAACCTAGACAATGTCTGTTAACAACTGACTTTATAGGATAATATAACATCTACATAAGATCAAATTATAACTAAATAGTATAACATAACAACTACATAAGATCAACTTTAACCCCATTTAGTTATAATTTAATTCGTTATAATTGTTAGAGGTTATATTATCCTATAAAATCAGTTATTAACAGACACTATCTAGGTTGTCAATAGCTCTTCTTCGGTTATAATACTCACCGTTGAGGTTATTAATGCATCTCCGCATTAAAATTTTACTATAGTCCTATTAGGTTTAGTTAAAGTTCTTAATAATTTCAAAAAGCTTCCCATTTCAGTATTAAAGTTGTTGTATTATACTATTTGGTTATAATTTATTTTTATGTGGAGGTTATATGATTCTATAAAGTAAGTTGTCAACTGATACTGCTTAGATTTTCAACACGTTCTCATTGGGTTGTTAATAGTCATTATTGAGGTTGTCAATAGCAATAGCAGAGAAAATATGAATTGAGAATCTGAGGAGCAGTGGTGTCATTTTACAATTAGAATATAATACTCTAAGGTCCCTTGGGATCTGCTAGTAATTTTGACATTTCGTGAGACCTTGGAGGAATAAAATCTCTGTGAGCCTGTTTGATTCTTTTTTAAAACAATTTTTTGTTTTCAAAAACATAAAAATAAAAAAATTTGTTGGGTAATTTGTTTTTAGGTACTTGTTTTAAAAAACAAAAAACAGTAATATGTTTTTAAAAACTAAAAAACTAAAACAATTTTCACATGTTTTCTTGTTTTTATTTTTGTGTTTTTTATTTTTTGTTTTGAAAAATTTTGAAAAATTTTCTTTTCTTTTCAGTTACTATCCACTACTTATTATTACTAGTGATAATTATCACTTACTAAGTGTGATTTTCTATGATTTTTTTTCAAACATGATTTTTAAAATTATTGTCCAAACAAATTCTTTTGTTTTTTGTTTTCAAAACTTATTTTAAGAAACAATTTTATAAAATTGTTTTGAGAACAAGAAAACAAACAACAAAAACAAACACGCCGCTAATCTTCCAGCCGCTGTTCTGCTATATGGCGCCAGACTCTATGGATTTTTTTTGTTTTTTGGCCAACCAAAGTCTATGGAATTTAAATGGGTGAAGTTTGCCGAATTGAAGGAGGTAGATTGGAGTCCAAATAGATTATACAGGGGTTTGCATGTCACTTTCTCCTTCAATTTTTTGTGTAACTCGTGACTGATCTGTGAAGATAATTTTATTGCTCTTCTTCTCTGGTTATTAGTCCCCGAAACAGGGGTAATGGTTCAAAGAGATGACTTGGGTTTAATGAGAAAATGAAGAGCATGAATGTGTGTGTCTGTGGGGGCTTAGAGAGTATAAATACGTATATATGTATAGAAACCTGGCAATGATGTGTGTGTGTGTGTGTACACACACATATGCTCGCGTTGCCGAAGTGGAAGAAAGGTTCATTAATGGATATACCTGTGTGTGTGAGTAAATATATATATATATATATATATATATATCGTGTAAAGGCCATGACGTTCATATTGAGGAAGCTGGAACTGATTCCAAAATGAGTATTTCATGTTCTCAAGAGCTGTACAATGATTTTAGATGGTTAAATAATAAGTAGGAATTATTCTTGAACTTGGAAGTCTTGGATTAAATGTATTAAGTTGTCAACTATGTTTATTAGCAATTAGAGGATGAATAAGTGAATATGCTGGTTGCTCTCAAATATTAAATAGGTGCTTTCAAATATTAACTAAGGGGATTGTTCTTACAAGTGAAAGTCAAATACAATTTTTTTTGACCAAGATGACTAGTTATTAAAAAAGGAGAAACTCAGAGAATTGGGATTAAGAGGGGGAAAGAAAATTTTTAATGTCTTTAAATAAATTAATGAATATATTTTTTTTTTCAGGATGACCAACTATTAAATAAAAAGAAATAGAGTTTATTAGTGGGCCAAGAGAAGTTATATTTTGACAACAAAAGTTAAATGAACTAAGTATTAAACCATTTATATATGAAGCTATATTATAGGTTTTGATATCTGTCTGAGCCTGCTAAGAAAGCAAGTAAAGAAGAAATCCAGAAAAGGTAAACCGGAAGAAGGGACTTCAGGTATTGACTCTTTTCCTCTCATATAATTATGCAATAATTCTGCATGCCTATTCTTGCCATAGTGCCTATATGCTATAATGAATATATGGTGAATGTTTTGTGATAAACAATTGCTAGCTCGTAGAGCTATACTCAAGTATAGGTATGTGAAATTTGCTTTGCGTTGAGCTTGTAAAGCCGTACTTATAAGTGAGTATGTGAAATTTGCTTTACATTGAACTCGCAGAGTTATACTCAATCATGAGTATGTGACTTTTTTTGGTGTTGATTTAATTGTCATAGCCATGTGCATTGCAAAGCGTGGGATGCATGAGCATCATTAATTATATCTGTTTGCAAAGCTTATAATGTTTGAGCATCGTTGTTTATGCTTGGTTGCAAGTGCTGTTAATATGACTTGTTTTGTATGCATTTCTAAACTTTGTATAATTGTATGATGGATAACGGTTACTACTAAGATTCCTAGAATCTCACATCTTTCTTCTATGATACACAGGGAGGGCAAAAGGCTCTAAAGGCAAGGGAGTAGTTATTGAAGGAGTTTAACATGTTGGTAGCTGAAATGATGAGACAGTTGGTCATCAAGTCTTATTTTGATATTTTAGTTATGTTTTGGTAGCCCTGTGTGGCTAAAGATATGTATATAATTATATGTAACTATGTGAAGTACTTATGAGCTATATATACCTCCATAAAGAGGGAAGTAATAGTTTTTGTAGCTAGTAGGCAAGTGCCATCAGCTCAGATGATTGTATGATTATAGATGGATGTTTAGTTATTATTGTGAATTCAATATTAACTGTCTAGTTCAAAGTTGCTCTTTAATATTTGAGCCAAGAAATTAATTAAATATCTAAATCACTGAACAGATCATTCTGCAAATTGTTTTATAAAGTTTGAAAGTTTTTTTTAGAAATTTCATCTTTGATACAAGATCATACCCTGTGTTTGAGAAAAATATTAAAAAGTAATTTGATGAAAGTATTCTTCTTTCTTAGGACCAAACTTTACTCAGTGGTTCAACAGCTAATTAATTAACCATTTTGATATGGTTATAGTAGATGTTATATCAATGCTATCATTTTTTTATTAATAATTTCCAGGTTAAATGACTAAGAATGTATTTTTTAAATTAAAGAGACTAAATTAAAATATTGTATAACGTTAAATAACTAAATGTATAATTTAGCCTATCATTAATTATTTATAATGCAATAATCTAATAACATCTTGATTATAATTTGGACTCGGTGCTATGTTGATGAAAAAATCATGTTCCGATGCACAATTTCACTAGTTTATAACACCCATTGATGGAAAAATATTGGGTGTTCACTGATCAATCACAACCCGCAAAAAAGGGGGCAAAAAAAACACAGTTGCAGATAATAATTCAAACTGTAAATTTAGAAGTTTTAATTAAAATCAAGACATTCAAATTTGAAAAGTAACTCTCAGCTTATAAATGAGATTCCTATTTGTAACTGTCTAATCGATGTTTACGAATGTCATTCCTCCAATAAATTTGAAGCACAAAAAAAATCACGAGAATGATACATGTTCCACTAATAGCTCTCTAAAGGCTTAATAAAGTAGGTTTGAAATTCTCAAGTGTGTATTATTTGAACTTGCATGTATACCACAGAGAATTCAGAAACTCAAGTACGTTTGTGCAACCTGTTGCACCTAAAAGAACAGATGCAAAAGAAGCTTGCTATAGTCCTTCATAAGGGAATCAAAAGGATAAGATTTTGCACTGGGAACAATCAACCCTTTCAGCTTCTGGTTAGGAGTAAATAGAATGATGCAAGATATAATTAAAAACTTGCACATCAGAAAGGCAATCTTACGGTTAGTTTCATCTGAAAGAATTCATTGCTTGGCTCATAGAAATTAAACAATAGCAAGGGCTCAATTTAAACAAAAATCTTAATATGTCACAACAAAATATATTGGCTAATGGAAGTGCAAATATTACACTAAAAATAACCACAATGCGTCATAGCTAATTAATAGCAAAATTTAAATCAAAGGATGGATATTTCACTGACGGGAAAGAGGGAATTCAGTTTTGTAGCTAGTCATGATGAGCCGGATTAAATTTTGCAATTCAATCATAAGAAAGTAACTTTAAACATAAAACAGAGACCCTCAACTAGATTATATAGGGTAATTGAACAAAGAGAAAATAAGTTTGCTGACAAAAATAGCTTTCAACATAAAACAAATTAGAATTGGGCCATTAAGGAAGAAAGAAGAACGCCATGTTAAGACAAAAATTTCACAATGATAATGGAACAGAGTCAAAATAATTAGCTAAACACATGGCTTAAACAGAACATCAACAATAGTAAGATACACAACTTCAATAACAAACAAACAATAGAGGGTCTCACCCTGTTTCATTTTAACGACCCTTAGAAATCATCTTACGAAGAAGCTTCTCTGCCTCATCATCCTCATTTTTATCAAGAAGATGTCCAATAATAACTGTAAAAGTTGTCGTGTCTAGGACGTAGTCGGTGTCTTCCATTTTATTGTCAAGGAGGGCCTTTGCCTCGTCAAACAAACCCTCTTTACAAAGTCCTTTGATCATAATAGTATAGGACACAGCATTTAGATGCCGACCTTCCATCAAAAGATATTGAAAAATCTCTCTTGCCTTATTTAATCTTCCACTACTGCACAAGCCATCCATGAGAATATTGTAAGTGCGAACCGTAGGTTGAATATTCTTTTCGACAAGATGTTGAAATAATGCAATTCCTCGATCAATATCCTGCCTTTTACATAGTGCATGTATCAAGATATTATAAGTGATTATATTAGGAGGATGACCTCTGTGATGCATCTCATCAAGAAGATCACGAGCAAATGAGATTCTTCCTGCTTTGCACAAGCCGTCAATCAGACAATTATAACTTGCTGTGCTGGGAACCAAATTTCTTGAACGCATTTTCTTAAAGAGATACATGGCCTCATCCAATCTTTTATTCTTACAACACCCATCAATCAAAATGTTATAACTCAACACATCTGGTCTCAAACCATTTTTAGTCATTTTATTAAATACTTCAATTGCTTCCTTTACATAGTTGACCTTACAATATCCACTCATTAAGCTGTTGTAGGAAATGACATCAGGCTTATGACCATACTTCATGATTTTGGCAAACATAACTTGACTTTCTATGATCCTTCCTTCTTTACAAAATGCATCCACGAATGTAGTAAGGGTGGTCACATCCATGTTGATACCTCTTCGAAACATATCATTGAGCAATTCAGTAACTTCTTCCCATTGCTGGATTTTGCAGAATCCATCCACGAGAGTGGTGTATGTGATAGTATCGGGAAATATTCCATTGTCAATCATTTCTGAGAACAAATCAAGTGCCTCTCTCACAAATCCCTCTTTACAAAGACCATCCATGACTGTGCTGTACATAACTACGTCAGCCTTCATTCCAAGTCCAGGCAGCTTCTGGAGTAATTTGACAGCACATCTGGTTTTCCCCACCTTACATAATCCATTGATTATTATGCCGTAACTAATTTCATCCAAAAAATATCCTTTTGCAATTACCTCATCGTGGAAATCCAATGCTTCCCCAATCATGTTGTTGATACAGAGTCCCTTCAATAGTGTAGTTAAAGTTATAGTATTCGGTTGAAAACCCATCTTAAAAATCTTCCCCAATACGGAGAAAGCACAATTCATCTGACCCACGTGGCCGTAACAGTTGATCAAAATAGCTAGAAAAGCTAAAGATGGAGTGAAACCCTTCAACTGCACCTGAGAACAAAGAGAAATAACGGTGGGATAACGCTTCATTTTGGCAATGGCCCCCAACATTTTGTCAATTGCAAAGATGGAGGGAGGGGGACGCTTACAAAGCGTCTGATTGAATGAATCAACCACATCTGTGATGTCGTTAGAATTTGAAGAATGGGAATGTAGGAGGAAGTTGAGACAAAAGGTACGAGGTAAATGGATAAGGAAGCGAGAAGAAGATGATGGAAGAAAGAGAGGAAACTGAAGGAAGGCGTACCTTGTAGCTTGAGAGAGCAACATCTTCACATAGCAAAATGAGATTTCAGCGAGAGACGGCCTTTTGAGGGTCAGTCCGAACTCGGGAGGATGAATCTAGGGGTCTGCGTATGACTTCTCTCCGCTGCGTCCTTTTCTCCGCTGCCCTCCTATACCTAAACCTGCAACGTTTTGGGTGGAAAATAGCGTTCAATGCCTCTTTTTCTTTTTTTTTTTTTCTTTTTTTTAAATAAGATTCATTATCTTAAAATATTTTTAAAAAACACTTAATATTCTAAAATAATTTTTTTATATACTCAGCACCGTAAAATATTTTTTCAATAACACTCAGTATTTCAAAAATACACTTAGCACTCAGTGTTATTGGAATCCAAAATTATTTAGGATATTACTGAAAAAATATTTTAGGGTGCTTATTATAACAAAAATTATTTTAAAACTCTAAATGCTCCTCCTAGAAAAAAATATTTGAAAGTGTTGAGCATATTTTTAGGATACCGAGTATTACTGAAAATATTATTTTAGGATATGGGGTGTTCTTGAAAAAATAATTTACGATATTGCTAAAAAACACGTGGGAGAAAAAAGCACATGGGTTAGCTTTGAAGTGTTTGGTTTCTTTGGGGCGTTTTTTGGCATCCTAAATTATTCTTTTAATATCTTAAAATAATTTTTGGCAGTCCCATAAACTTTTTTTTTTAAAAATAACATTCAGTATCCTAAAAATATACTCAACACCCTCAAAAGTTTTTTTTAGGAGCATTCAGAGTTTCAAAATAATTTTTTAGTACAATAAGCACCCTAGTACATTTTTCAGTAGTATACTAGTATCCTAAAATAATTTTGGGTTCCAATAACACTAACTGCTGAGTGTATTTTTGAAATACTGAGTGTTATTGAAAAGATATTTTATGGTTCTGAGTATATCAAAAAATTATTTTAAAATATTGAGTGTTTTTTAAAAATATTTTAAGACAATGAATCTTAATTAGAAAAGAAAGGAAGAAGCGTTGAACCCTATTTTCCACCCAAACGTCGTGGTTTTAGGTATAGGAGGGCAGCGGAGAAAAGGACGCAGCGGAGAGAAGCCATACGCGGTCTAGGGCGCCCTTTTCTTTTTGGGAAAATGACAATAAAATACCACTTGAATTTTAAAAAGACAAATAAGGCACCTGAATAAGCAAAATAACAAATAGGGCACTGGGTACCAATCTGGAATTCATATTTTCGCCCAAAAGACCAAAATGTCCTGATGAAATACGGGAAGATAGACGCTGAAAGTGAGAGAAAGGAGAGAAGAAGATCGACGGAGTGAGAGAAAGGAGAGAGGAAGACCGACGCTGATGAAATGCAGAAAGAAGGAAAGAATAATGTTGGAAATGCTATTATCTTACTCCTTCGCATCACCATTCTGTAGAGATTGTTGATTTTGGTTGTGGGAAAGAGGATTTGTAGTGAAAGAGGGAGTGAACCGAAGCTGAAAGATGAAGCGAAAATCAGAAAACTGGCAAGCAATTACGTAACGTAACTGCTGTCATATGCCTGCTGGTTTTTGGTAAATCCCATTACGTGAATGGTAAATTTCACTATACATGTAGTTAATTATGCATTTTACAAAATACATATTGTGATTTACAACTTTTGTAGTGAAAGTGACTACTTTGTTAATGGATTTTGCAACCTGTTTTCAGGAGATAAACAACTTGTTTGTAAAACTAATAAAAATGACAACTTTTGTAGTCACGTTGAATTAACTGGTTGCAAAAGCCATTTAAGAAGTGGTCATTTTCACTATAAAAGTTGTAAATATCACTGTGTGTTTTGTAAAATTCAGCGTCAAATTTTATTGATTTTTAGAAACAAGTTGCTCATCCCCTGAAAAGAGATTGCAAAACTCATTTAAGAAGTGGTAATTTTCACTACAAAAGTTGTAAATATCACTCTATGTTTTGTAAAATTCAGCATGGAATTTTATTGGTTTTTAGAAACAAATTGCCAATCCCTTGAAAAGAGGTTGCAAAACTCATTTAAGAAGTGGTAATTTTCACTACAAAAGTTGTAAATATCATTCTATGTTTTGTAAAATTCAGCATGAAATTTTATTGATTTTTAGAAACAAGTTGCCAATCCCTTGAAAAGAGGTTGCAAAACTCATTTAAGAAGTGGTAATTTTCACTACAAAAGTTGTAAATATCATTCTATGTTTTATAAAATTCAGCATGAAATTTTATTGGTTTTTAGAAACAAGTTGCCAATCCCTTGAAAACATGTTACAAAACCCATTGAAGAAGTGATTATTTTCACTACGAAAGTTGTAAATCTCACTATGTGTTTTGTCAAATTTAGTAGGAAATTTTATTAGTTTTTAGAAACAAGCTGCCCATCCCTTGAAAACAAGTTACAAAACCCATTCAATAAGTGGTCATTTTTACTACGGAAGTTGTAAATCCCACTATACGTTTTGTCAAATTTAACGTGAAATTTTATTAGTTTTTACAAATAAGTTGTTTATCTCCTGAAAATAGGTTGCAAAACCCATTAACAAAGTAGTCACTTTCACTACAAAAGTTGTAAATCACAATATGTATTTTGTAAAATCCATAATTAACTACATGTATAGTGAAATTTACCATTCACGTAATGGGATTTACCAAAAACCAGCAGGCATACGACAGCAGTTATGTTACGTAATTGCTTGCCATTGTTTTCTGATTTTCGCTTCGGTTCACTCCCTCTCTCACTACAAATCCTCTTTCCCACAACCAAAACCCACCAAATCAACAATCTCTACATAATGGTGATGCGAAGGATTTAGTTTCGTCAACTGGAGGGGGTTCGGTTTCGTGGAGTGGAGGGATTGGTTTCATCGAGTAGAGGGATTCGGTTTCACTGAGGGGAGGGATTAGTTTCACCGAGTAGATGGATTGGTTTCGTCAAGTGGGGGCAGTTTCTCTTTCGCCGAGTGGGGGGAATTGCTTTCGCTAGGAGGAGGTGATTTCTACCTTTCTCTATCTCCTCAGTTTTCAAACACAATAAGGGCAATTCAGTCTTTAGACCAAAAATCAAAATTCCAGATTGGTACTTGATGCCTTCTTTGTCATTTTGCTTATTCAGGTGCCTTATTTGTCTTTTTGGAATTCAAGTGGTATTTTAGTGTCATTTTCCCTTTCTTTTTTTCAACCTGAACTTGTGAGTTGAATTTCTAATTCCAAAATTTTTGTAAAATGAAAAAACATTTTTAAAAGCTGATTCAAACAGTTTAATGGAATCATGCATTGAATATTGTTTAACTGATATAATCTTCGTTAAGCTATTTAAAAATTAAGATATAAAATTTATTTTTATACATAAATAAAAATTAATTTTATTTAAAAAACCATAAAATAATTGTTATTTTTCTCAATGATAAATAAGGTTCTTAAAAAAATACTACCTCCAATCCTAATTATAAAACCTTGTTCGTAAATTTAAAAATTAAGATACAAATTTTTATTTTTATTACATAAATAAAAATTAATTTTATTTAAAAAAATACCACAAAATACCTGTTATTTTTCTCAACGATAAATAAGGTTTTGAAAAAAAAACTACCTACAGTCCCAATTATAAAACCGCGTTTGTAAATTACAAACAATATCTTATAATTAAAATCTGAGGTATTAATAAATAGGTGGTGCTAATTATTCTTGTAGAGTTTTAAATGTCAAAATTATTTATTTGTTATTTTGAAATTCAACAAGAATTTTCTGTCGTTTTTCTTTTTATCTATTTATATTACTTTCTTGTGCTTTGTAATTTATGTTAAGTAATTGATTATTTTTTAAACTGAAATATCTATTCTAATTAGTTTTTTAGTTGTTTTTCATTGTATATATTTTTAATATTTTTCCTTGATTCTCACTATTCCAATCCCATTTGAATTTGGATGCAATAGAATTTTGAAAAAATTATTCTTATGTTACTTCAATTTTTAACTTATTTAGTCATTTATAACTTGGTTTCTTAAGTATGACTTTGAAAAAATTCAATTAAATTTTAGCTTTTATAATTTGATTTCTTAAATTTTTGACTCGTTTAAAATTAAGTTTTTATGTTATCAAATTTTTTATTAAAAAAATCATCATCCCTCCAACTCATAACTTAATTATTCTACACGTAAAAAAACTTTAATAATGTTATTAAATGCATATATACATTTATAAATTCATCTATTAATACTTGTAAATTTTTTTATTAGTTGTTAATGTAAATCATAACTTGTGAATTTTTATTTAGATGAACAATTGTAATTTGGTGTATAAGAAAAAAGAACAATTGTAATGTTTTCCATCAAACTTAGGGAGCTCTGTTTATTACACATATAAGTTGTTGCATTATATAACATAATGACTTTAATAGATCAATGGTTGTGAGTGTTTGAGAAATTAATTTTGATGATTTCACAAATAATTATTATTTAATAATTTTTGTAGTAAATATTTTTAAAATTAGTTATTATTTTGTCAAGGAATTTAAAAGAAAAGGTTGAGCGGCTCATGACTGATTCGCTGATATAGTTCATGAAGAGGAGAGAATGGAAAAAGCCATTATAGATAGATAATGACATTTTAAAAATTAATTATAAATGCTTCCTTTATTAAACTTTTATAACAGTCATGTTCATTAACAACCAATTGATAAGGCTTACAAATAGAATTTAAGAGTGTTTTTCCCCCAACAAATCGTAAGAGTGTTATATGAAGCAAAATATTAATAAAACAAATCCATCAAATTTACTACAGATTTGAACTAAGCTGAAAATTTTGCATTGCTCATAGTTATATAATCACTTATACTAAATATAGGTTTTGTTTGTGCATCAATTATTATCTTTTAATGAATAACTATATCAATTATTGATATTATTAATTTATTGCCACGATACAATAAAATTATTAATTATTGATTAATATTTAGTTTTCAGATATAAATTATGAGATATTATTATAAATTCAGATTTTGCAAATCCACCTCATTCATTATTGATCATGCCTGTATCAAATTTTTTGTTGAATGGTCATACCATATATTGCTATAATTAATTGTCATTTCTAATAACGTATTAATACTATCAATTATTAATTAATATTATTTTTTTCTAAATATAAACCTTGGGGATGCTGAATATAGATTCAATCTTTGAAAGTTGCATAATTAGTTATTTATAAAGTGGGATAATATAATAATATCTTGATTTTAATTTGGACTTCATAATATGTCGATGAAAAATTCATGTTCCTTGCGCAGTTTCACAAGTTTACAACACCCTTTGATACACCCATTGATGGAAATATATTGGGTGTTCACTGATCAATTTCAAACAGCAAAAACGAAAAAAAAAATTGTTTTTCTTTTAAAGAACTTACTAACAATTAGGATTCAAAAACCTGCAAACAATTTTTTCTAAAAAAAAAATTACATTTAGTTGGTCACGTTGTAAGTAGAAAGAACTAGTCCCTAATAACATAACAAACTAACCCCGGGCCAACTGTCCCACCCATTGAGGTGCCTACAAGCCAGCGAAGGGATTAGTTACCGGGTCCGCCGGTGGATACCCTGATGTTTCATTAAAAAAAAAAACATATCAAACTAATATTTGAATCCCTACTAAGAAATATGTTCATATTTAATGCGCAACTATATCTTAAATATAATTATTTTGAAAAGAATACATGTCATCAATCAAAAAGGAAAAACAAAAAACCAATGCCTAAACTTGTTAATTTCAGATTGTACATTGCCAAAATTATTTTTTTAAAAAAAAATCTGAACCTAATATCAGTTAAGTGACTATGCTAATAATGTATGACCAAGCATTTATCTAATCTAAAACTCAGCAATCTCCAACATGAAGCTAGAAAGTTAATGCCAAATAAAATATCGGGATTTGATACACATGAAGTTAAGATCAAAAGCAAGAGAAACTTCATGCCAATGGAAGTAGACAATCTCATTTGAACTTGCATGTATATTATAGAGAATTCCGGAACTCAAGTGTGTTCGTGCAACTTAGTGAACCTTAAAGAACATGTGCAAAAGAAATTTGCTTGCTAAAGTCCTTCATAAGGGAAACAAAAGGATAAGATTTTGCACTTGGAACAATCAACCCTTTAAGCTTCTGGTTAGGAGTACATAGATTGATGCAAGATATAATTAAAAACTTGTACATCAGAACGGCAATTATACAGATAGTTTCGTTTGAAAGAATTCATTACTTGGCTCGTAGAAATTAAACAATAGCAAGGGCTCTCAATTTAAACAACAATCTTAAAATGTCATAGCAAAATATATTGGCTGATGGAAGTGCAAATTTTCCACTAAAAACTCTTCAGTCAAGGTAAAAGTTATTAAACCACAATGCGTCATAGCTAATTAATAGCAAAATTTAAATCAAAGGATGGATATTTCACTGACGGGAAAGAGGGAATTCAGTTTTGTAGCTAGTCATGATGAGCCGGATTAAATTTTGCAATTCAATCATAAGAAAGTAACTTTAAACATAAAACAGAGACCCTCAACTAGATTATATAGGGTAATTGAACAAAGAGAAAATAAGTTTGCTGACAAAAATAGCTTTCAACATAAAAAAATTAGAATTGGGCCATTAAGGAAGAAAGAAGAACGCCATGTTAAGACAAAAACTTCACAATGATAATGAACAGAGTCAAAATAAATTAGCTAAACATATGGCTTAAACAGAACATCAACAGTAGTAAGATACAACAACTTCAATAACAAACAAACAATAGAGGGTCTCACCTTGTTTCATTTTAACGACCCTTAGAAATCATCTTATGAAGAAGCTTCTCTGCCTCATCATCCTCATTTTTATCAATAAGATGTCCAATAATAACTAAAAGTTGGCGTGTCTAGGATGCAGTCGATGTCTTCCATTTTTTTATCAAGGAGGGCCTTTGCCTCGTCAAACAAACCCTCTTTACAAAGTCCTTTGATCATAATAGCATAGGACAGAGCATCTAGATGCCGACCTTCCATCAAAAGATATTGAAAAATCTCTCTTGCCTTATTTAATCTTCCACTAGTGCACAAACCATCCATGAGAATATTGTAAGTGCGAACTGTAGGTTGAATATTCTTTTCGACAATATGTTGAAATAATGCAATTCCTCGATCAATATCCTGCCTTTTACATAATGCATGTATCAAGATATTATAAGTGATTATATTAGGAGGATGACCTCTGTGATGCATCTCAACAAGAAGATCACGAGCAAATGAGATTCTTCCTGCTTTGCAAAAGCCGTCAATCAGACAATTATAACTTGCTATGCTGGGAACCAAATTTCTTGAACGCATTTTCTTAAAGAGATACATGGCCTCATCCAATCTTTTATTCTTACAACACCCATCAATCAAAACGTTATAACTCAACACATTTGGCCTCAAACCACTTTTAATCATTTTATTAAATACTTCAATTGCTTCCTTTACATTATTGACCTTACAATATCCACTCATTAAGCTGTTATAGGAAATGACATTAGGCTTATGACCATACTTCATGATTTTGGCAAACATGACTTGACTTTCTATGATCCTTCCTTCTTTACAAAATGCATCCACGAATGTAGTAAGGGTGGTCACATCCATGTTGATACCTCTTCGAAACATATCATTGAGCAATTCAGTAACTTCTTCCCATTGCTGGATTTTGCAGAATCCATCCACGAGAGTGGTGTATGCAATAGTATCGGGAAATATTCCATTGTCAATCATTTCTGAGAACAAATCAAGTGCCTCTCTCACAAATCCCTCTTTACAAAGACCATCCATGACTGTGCTGTACATAACTACGTCAGCCTTCATTCCAAGTCCAGGCAGCTTCTGGAGTAATTTGACAGCACATCTGGTTTTCCCCACCTTACATAATCCATTGATTATTGTGCCGTAACTAACTTCATCCAAAAAATATCCTTTTGCAATTACCTCATCGTGGAAATCCAATGCTTCCCCAATCATGTTGTTGATACAGAGTCCCTTCAATAGTGTAGTTAAAGTTATAGTATTCGGTTGAAAACCCATCTTAAAAATCTTCCCCAATACGGAGAAAGCACAATTCATCTGACCCACGTGGCCGTAACAGTTGATCAAAATAGCTAGAAAAGCTAAAGACGGAGTGAAACCCTTCAACTGCACCTGAGAACAAAGAGAAATAACGGTGGGATAACGCTTCATTTTGGCAATGGCCCCCAACATTTTGTTAATTTCAAAGATGGAGGGAGGGGGACGCTTACAAAGCGTCCGATTGAATGAATCAACCACATCTGTGATGTCGTTAGAATTTGAAGAATGGGAATGTAGGAGGAAGTTGAGACAAAAGGTACGAGGTAAATGGATAAGGAAGCGAGAAGAAGATGATGGAAGAAAGAGAGGAAACTGAAGGAAGGCGTACCTTGTAGCTTGAGAGAGCAACATCTTCACATAGCAAAATGAGATTTCAGCGAGAGACGGCCTTTTGAGGGGGAAGTCTGAACTCGGGAGGATGAATCTAGGGCGCCCTTTTCTTTTTGGGAGAATTTCACTGAAGGACCGCAGAATACAATTAATGTCAAAGAGCCCCAGAACTTTCTAAAACCTCACTGCAGGACCAAGGGGCCAATCTGATATTAATTTCACAAACGAAATGACGCCATTGCCCCTCATTTTACTTCCTCTGAAATTTGAAAATGAGGCGAAAAAGCGACGGTCAAAAGTCCTCCCGCTCTCTCTCTATGCGAACATGATCCCACTGTGCGAAAACTCTTCCCTCTCCTGCTTTGCGAACGTGCAACCACTCTGGGAAAACTGTAGCGTCTCCCGGTCTGCGGACATGCTACCACTCTGCGAAAAATCTGCCCTCTCCCGACTGCGAACGTGCTACCTCTGTGGGAAGATTCTTGCCTCTCGCAATCTGTGAAAAGTGTTCGACGTGGCCCCCAAAAATTCCATTAGCTTCAATCTGCGGGTTCGTGGTAGTCACTAGAAGCTGAAGGAGAATAAGAAGAGGCCGACAAAGGAGGAAACTCGCAAGGCTATCGACAAAGAAGGAAGAAGCAGGGCGAGAAGAAGTCACTGATTTCCTTTGGTAAGCTTCGCGGTCCCCATTAAATGCAGTAGATTTGTTCGATTCTGTTTTCATGGTAGGTTAAGGAGGAATGACCCACTGAAAGGTGGGTGTGTTTGGTAACGACATTTAGGTTCTAACCTAGGAATGATTACCAATGTGTCACATAGTGTTCGGTCGTCACCCCTACTGCCTTTTAGCAAATGCTCCTGATTTAGTGAGCGAAGGCTTGTGAGTGTAGCATGAAGAGTTTGTGTGGGAGCTAAGTAAGAAAGTTATTAATTATTTAGGGAAAAATTAGTGTTGGTAGTTAACTTTATTGCTATAGTGTTTGTAGGCATTTTGCAGGAATTAAGAAAAGAATTGGGAGGGGCAAATGTTGTCGTATGGATTAGGCAAATGAGTTTGTTTTGTTTGGTTTATCCTGTTGATTGTTGGAATGTGAGATTTTGTGGGCTAACAATAGGAGTTAGTCAATTGACGTGAAGAATTAGTTGACTAACCAGTTGCATGTGACAACCTCATGTTTGCATATACCTGTCAAGTTAGGCAATTTACATGAAGAATCAATAAATTACTAGCTATGTTTGTTGGAATCTGATCTGTAGTGGCCTCACAAGGAAAATTAGGCAATTGACATGAGGAATTAGGGGTTTATCCAGTTAGCTTCTGTCAAACGGTTTCATGTTTCCAGGAATCTGTCAAGTTAGGCAATTTACATGGAGAATCAGTAAATTACCCACTATGTTTGTGGGAATCTGGTTTGCAGTGGCCTCACAGGGAAAATTAGGCAATTGACATGAGCAATTAGCTGAATTTCCACTTAGCTTCTGTGTAACTGCTTGATGTGTGTTGGACTCTGGAAGTTAGGAAATTTACATGAACAATCAGTAAAGTAACAACTTGCAATTCAAAATTTCATGTTTGTTGGCATGTGATCCGTAGTGGGCCTCACAGGAGAAATTAGTCAATTGGCACGAGGATTTAGGGGATTATCAGCTAGCTCCTGTCTAACGGTTTCATATTTCGTAGAATCTGTCAAGTTAGGCAATTTGCATGGAGAATTAGTAAATTACCACTAAGTTTGTGGGAATTTGGTGTGCAGTTACCTCAAAGGGAAAATTAGGCAATTGACACCACCAGTAAGCTGAATTTCCACTTAGCTTATGTGTAACTGTTTGATGCGTGTTGGACTCTGAAAGTTAGGAAATTTACCTCAATAATTAGTTAATTAACCACCTCTGTTGCATAATTGCATGTTTGTGGGAATCTGGTTTGCAGTGGCCTCACAGGGAAAATTAGGCAATTGACACGAGCAATTTGCTGAATTTCCACTTAACTTCTGTGTAACTGCTTGATGTGTGTTGGACTCTGGAAGTTAGAAAATTTACATGAACAATCAGTAAAGTAACAACTTGCAATTCAAAATTTCATGTTTGTTGGCATGTGATCCGTAGTGGGCCTCACAGGAGAAATTAGTCAATTGACACAAGGATTTAGGGGATTATCCGCCTAGCTCCTGTCTAACGGTTTCATATTTCGTGGAATCTATCAAGTTAGGCAATTTGCATGGAGAATCAGTAAATTACCCACTAAGTTTGTGGGAATTTGGTGTGCAGTTGCCTCATAGGGAAAATTAGGACATTGACACCACCAGTGAGCTGAATTTCCACTTAGCTTATGTGTAACTGTTTGATGCGTGTTGGACTCTGAAAGTTAGGAAATTTACCTCAACAATTAGTTAATTAACCACCTCTGTTGCATAATTGCATGTTTGTGGGAATCTGGTTTGCAGTGGCCTTACAGAGAAAATTAGGCAATTGACATGAGCAATTAGCTGAATTTCCACTATTCTTCGGTATAATTGTTTGATCTGTGTTGGAGTGTGAAAGTTAGGAAATTGGCATGAAAAAGTAGTTAATTAACCACCTCTGTTGCATAATTTCGTGTTAGTTGGAATCTGATCTTTTATGGCCTGACAATGAATGTTAGCTAATTTACATGAAGAATGGTGTCATTATCCAGTTAACCTGCATGTAACAATTTGATGTCCTATCGTATGACAAGTAAAGTTAAGGATTTAACAATAACAATTAGTGTGTATACAATTTTCGGGTTTATGTAACAAGAAATGTTGGATGGTATGAATTTTGAAGTGCTGTTTAATCTACTAACTAATGACTTTGTGATTATTGGATAAAGGAATAAGATGGGAAAAAAAGGATGCACAAGTTACCGGCTGGAAAGTATTCAAGGGAGAATATTGGGAGCAAAAGAAGCAGGAGATGCATGGAAATATGAAAGCAATCACAGATGCGGCTTCAGCAATTTGGAAGGAGATGAGTGATGCTGACAGGGAGCCGTACAGGAAGAAGGAGCAACAACTGATAGAAGAGAAGAAGAAGAAGAAGAAGGAGAAATATGTGTCCCCATTTTCTACTCGGTGCTCCCCCACAAAATTCAAGGAAGTAGCAAACTTTATAAATGGTAAAGAAAATTTAAAGCGCAAGGTAGAAGAAAAGGGGTTTGGTCATCTTCTTGGTATTACTTTGAATAAACTGCCCAGAGATTTATGTCTGGAGTTGATTCATGCATATGACCCCCCAAGTAAACAAATCACCATAAGGGGGAAGACAAAGAAGGTAACTGGTACAGATGTTAGGAGGGTTCTTGGGTTACCAGATAAGGGCTCCAAAGTGAAGTTGGATGGCTTCAAGGATGAAGTAAATGAGCTGAAGAAGGACTATACTCCACTGACATATTCTCAAATTGCGGAGAAGATAAAGAGTGATGAAGAAGATGGAAACTTTAAATTCTATTTTGTTCTTTTCACAGTGGGCACTCTTCTTTGTCCCACGGGAAGTGCAAGTGTGAGTGAGAAGGTGCTAAAAGTAATGGCCTGCACAGCAAATAACTGGCAAAATTTTGACTGGGCTTCCTTTGTGCTTGACGAGCTCAGTGAAGAAATTAAACGGTACAATAGGAGCAATAAGGAAGGACAGACCGAGAGTGCCAGAATTGTTGGAGGGTGCATCTACTTTTTATTGGTACTTACATATTTCCTTACAAAATATGCCCTGTTGGATATGGTTTAACCATTAAACTGTTAATGTATTATGTAATTTGATTTTTGAGTCATATTTTTTCTTTCTCTATAGTTGTACTTCCTACACAGGTTCCCTCTGCAGGGAGGTGAACCAAAAGACAAAGACGCCGTCAGACATTGGGATGATAAGGCTATGAAGAGTAGAATTGACGCGGAAAAGGAGATTCGACATGACATTTTCTACAATCCACCCACTGCTGAAGTGAATGAGTCAACACAACCGGGGAGCAACAGAAGTTTCCATCATCCAGTGAGTAATACCAATGTGGTAATGTCTGTTGGTCAGACTTAATATCTGTTTGATGACATACATTTACAATGTGCAGGACATTAAGGAGTTTTGGGTCAATTTCAACAACACATTGAACAATGAGATGGCCCAGATTCAAAACTTTGTTTGTGATGAATTAGTCAAGCTGCAAAAAAAAATTCTTAACCGAGGAGGCAATGAAGAAGAAGGAAAAGAACACCACACTGAGGAGGATGAAAATGAGCGGCCATAACTTGATAAAGTTATGACTGTAAAGGGCGGAGAAACACATGAAAGTAGTGATAAATCGCATGATGATGAACAGCAAGAAGAAGAAGAGGAAGATGAAGACGAGAATGACAATGTGAGAGAAGATGAAGCTGTAGAAAAGGATACTGAAGATGAACAAGTAACTGAAACTGAAGAAGGGAAAATGGTGGGCAAAGTAGTGCAACTACCCATAAGGAGGTCAAGTAGACGTAAACTCCCAATAGTTAAATCTCCTTACATGTCTACTTATGGCAGAAAGGTGAAAATGAGTGACAGGGATGCATTTTATGCTGTGTGTACTGAGTGGTGTCAACTAGATGAGGCTCAAGAGTAAGTATAGTCAGTTATTATAGAAAAGACAGCCTGTAAATAATACTACTATGCAACACTGACTACTTATTTTCACTTTCATATTTGTTGTAGGGTCATGGTAGATATGTTTGGGCATTTGGCAATACGAGCAGACCTACAAGCACTGGGTCCTAGAAGGTGGATAAGCAACAGGGTACGTGCACCTGTTCAATTTACATCAAAGTGGCCATATATGGAATGTGCCACATTTTTAATTTAATTTTCCTACTCCTTTATTCTGCAAATCATGACTCTGATTGCCCACACCTTGAATGCTGACCAACAGGAGAGTGCCTCTGCGGTTAAAAGACACATATTTGATGCAGATTTCACGGTTAGTGTTATCCCCTGTTAATGGATCAATGCTTTAAATTGTGCAATCAAGTTATCAGTACAGTTTCTTCACTGACAATTTGTATTGCTGTGCAATTTGCTGTTGTGATAGGCAAGGATGGTGTAGCAACACATAGCATGGCAAGTGGACAAACATCTGAAAGAACTACTCCCCCAACACCTAGGATACAATTTGGCTGAATGTGAATACATATTTGCACCTGTTGTGTTTGCACTGTATTGGTTTTACTTTGTGTTTGAATCGAGCACACTAAAGTTTTATGTGCTGGACTCTCTGCGTGGTAGTGAGGATACAATGAAGCACCAAAAGAAGAAGAATAAGTCTGATCCAGCATTAAAAGGGCAGCAAATGATGGCGCAAACTTTTGTAAGTGTTGTGATTATTCTGCTACTTTTGTGGACAACCATAGTATCCCCTGTGTGATAATCATTTGTAATTGTGTAGAGGGCACATTTCATTGAAATACTAAGGAGAGTGAAGCTTGAGCTGGAGGCTTTGGCCAACCCAAATTCAAACAATGACATGTTGTATCCCACGGTTCATGTTCAAGACAATACGTGAGTCTTTTGTTCACTGTAAGTTATTTGTCATAAATTATAATTTACATAAATAAGCCAACATAATGATGTGTTCATTTTTTCAGCGATGATTGTGGGGTTCATGTCATCACATATCTAAGAGAATGGCCCGACCCACAAGAGAAGGATGGAGTTCTATTCACCATGCCTTATTATACAGCAGTAGGTGTTGAATTATATGTTAATGACATCATGCATTTGTGTCAACTTACTGAGAACAGTTATTGTTGTCCCATAGGATCAATACACATCTATACGGTGTGAGTTGTTGTGGTAGCTCGTGACTCATAAAAGAAATATCAAGTTAGATGCTGTTGCCAAACACCTTGACCAAATTAACAAACAACGCAAGAGAAAGCGATAACTGATCAAATTCCTACCTTGTAGTTTTTGTTGATAAGCACTGTAATTGTTGTTGTGAACACTTTATGTGGACTTAAATGTTGTGCATACAAAAGATGTTAATAAAGTCTATTTTGATGGATTCATATTATCACTACTTGTTTACTTTCATTAGATGTACGGTTGACAACAGAAATTAGGGAATTTGCAACAACAAAACAGGAATTAACACCAAATGTTCGTCCATTTCCAACTGAACAACCTACATTAAGGATTAGACCTTTGCACGAACGATTAGACAATTTGTAAGAGAGACAAATAAGTTAACAACAACAATTAGACCATTCACAAGTGTCGTTCATCAGCTGAATAACGTGTCCTCTTAAATATGCAAGTGCCCTCCTTCACCTGAATAAGGTGTCCATTTCCATGTGGAACTAGAGAATTTGCAACTCCGATACATATATTCACAACTGGAATCAATCCATTTACATGTGCCGTCCTTGACCTGAACAGGGTGTCTGGTTGCAAGGGGGACTAGCCAATTTGCAAGACACATAATTGGCTTCACATGTGGAATCAGTCCATTCACATGTGGACTGGTTCAGCTGAAACATGTGTCCGTGATGGAACAAGTGGGGGAGAGCACATGTGCAAGGGGAACTAGCCAATTTGTAACAGACATACCTATATTCACACGTGGAATCAGTCCATTCACATTTGCAAGGGGGACTAGCTAATTTGCAAGACACATACCTGGCTTCAGATGTGGACTGATTCACCTGATGCATGTGTCCGACTTAACTGTGGGAGAGCCCATTTGCAAGTGGGACTAGACAATTCGCACCATACATGCATATTTTCACAACTATAAAATAGTCCATTTGCATGTGACCTACTCGTACTGAAGGAGGTGTTCGTGAGTGAACAGGTGTGCGAGGGCCTATTTGCAAATGACACTAGACAATTTGCAACATAGGTACATATAGTTACAACTAAAAATAGTCTATTTGCATGTGGACTGATTTACCTGGAGAAGGTATCTAAGTGTGGTTTCGTATACCATTTGCAAGTGACATTAGACAATTGGCAACACACATACATATATTCACAACTGTAATCAGTCCATTTACATGTGACGACCCTCACCTGAAGAAGCTGTCCGTCAGTGGACAGGTAGGGGAGAGCTCGTTTGCAAGTGACATTACACAATTTGCAACACACCTGCATATATTTACAACTAAAAATAGTCCATTTGCATGTGGACTGATTCACCTGGAGAAGGTGTCCAAGTGTGGTTTCGTATACCATTTGCAAGTGACATTAGACAATTGGCAATACACATACATATATTCACAACTGTAATCAATCCATTTACATGTGACGACTCTCACCTGAAGAAGCTCTCTGTCAGTGGACAGGTAGGAGAGAGCCCGTTTGCAAGTGACATTACACAATTCGCAACACACCTACATATATTTACAACAAAAATAATCTATTTTCAGGTAGACTGATTCACCTGGAGAAGGTGTCCAAGTGTGGTTCCTTATACCATTTGCAAGTGACATTAGACAATTGGCAACATACATACATATATTTACAACCGTAATCAGTCCATTTACATATGACGACCTTTACCTGATGAAGAAACTGTTTGTCAGTGGACAGGTAGGAGAGAGCCCGTTTGCAAGTGACATTACACAATTTGCAACATACATATATTTACAACTAAAAATAGTCCATTTGCATGTGGACAGATTACAGCCTAACATAACCTGGGATAGCTATAGTCACCTACTGTCATAAAAATTTTCAACTATTGACAGCACTATACAAAATATAATCCAACCCACCATAAAAAAATCAAAATGGGTTGTCATAGCTACATAGTGGGGCTCATTTATGTACAAAAGTAGCTGTGTATTGAACCAAAAAAATAAAAGACTATTTTCAGCAACAAAGTCACTTAGGGTTCGGGTTTCTGCAAGTCTTTCTAGTGTGACCAACTTCACCACATCCTGAGCATGATACAGTTTCTTCTGCTGGAATTGTGATTCAATCCTCCTAACTCTGGGTCTTCCAACACGACAAGCTGTCAATGGTGGTTGTAGGAAGATGGTGGACGAGTAATCTTCATATCAAAGGGAATCTGGCTTAAGGATGTCATGAGTCTCAACTGGAATCATGAGTCTGCCATAAAGTTTCTTTTGGGCTGAGAGTAAAAAGCAATCCTCGACATATGCATATATATTACCATATACCTTCTTGATTGCAGCACATTTGCCAACCTTTACAGGTGCATTCACGTAACACAAGATTTACCCGCACATCTAGGTTTCCCCATCTGACCCTAAAATTGTTCATTCCATAATCTTGCACATCCATTCTTTCTGATCTGGCCACATGCTCCATCAACTTTTCCTATATATTAGGTCCCACACCACTGGTCTAATTCTTCATGGCTTCTTTGCTGTGGTACATCTTGTTTGCCAATTTTTCCCTGTGCTCATGTATCAAGACAACTATGTTGTGCTTCCTCTCACCAACAAGCCAAGCATTAAAGGATTCAGCTAGATTTGTTGTGATATTGTCCCACCTCTTGTAAGGAAATTTGCTTTGTGCCCAACACTCAATATCTCCATTTGTTTGAAGCCATTGTCCCAATTCTGGACAAAATCCCATTAGCTTTTCCATACTGCGATCAAAGTCTCCATCAAGTCTTGCGTATGCAATAGAATCAAGTAATTTTAGTGCAACTTCCTTTGACTGGTCCTCCTCTTTCCCCTGGTTATCTTTAAGAACTTAGCACTGTAATTCTCCTTCACATAACGGTAGCAAAAAGCATGTCGATCTCCTCTAAACACGGCTTGCACTGCACCTTTTATTGAGTTGTGTCTATCTGATACTATTGTCACTTCTAATGATCCCGTAATATCCTTTATGTTACCAAGAAACCATGCACAATCATCAAGCGTCTCACCTCTAACAATCACATATGCAAGTGGGAATAATTCATTATCCGTGTCATACACTTGTGCTCTCAATAACGTACCTTTGTACGGACTACTCAAGTGGCATCTATCTACATATAATATAGGTCTACCACCTTTCAAAAACCCTTCTACACAGCAACCATATGCAAGAAATACGGCTTGAAATCTATTATCTGATGATGCAACCCACTTTGCTACCGTTTCTGGATCACTTTCTTTTAGCCTTTCACATATCCAAGGGATTAGCATATAAGACTCCTGCGGACAACCATGAATTTTTGCCAATGCTTTCTCTTTCGCCCTATATGCTTGTTGGTAGTTAAGGCTCAATCCATACTCTCTTTCCAAATCCCGTCTAATGTCATTTGGAGCTTTGTGCATGCAAGAAATCAACTCATCCATTATGACTACTGAAGCAAGTTTGCACCTCTTTCTCTGAGGGACAACTAAGTTGTCTTGTGCATAATGCAAGTGTTCACTGTTAAATCTTCTCACAACTAGGAATCCATTCTTCTCATCTACACCATATGCTGAAATTTTCCAGGGACAACCATCTACACAGCACTTCACAATCATCTTATGCCTATTATTCTTTACATACCGTAACCAAAGTTGTATGTAAGGCTATACTTATATAATGCCTCTCTAAAATGTTCAGCACTAACAGAGGTTTGCCCTTTTGACATCAACAAATTTGCCCACTTTGATAAATTCATTACTGCTATTGGGGTTGGCAACATTTCCATACCTATACTTCATATCAGTGTTGGCAAATCTTGTACAGGAGATATGTTTATGTTGTCTGTGTCTAGATCCAATTCAATTGGAGATACTGACATTCCACAAAGGCCAACCAAATCATCTAACCTGCATAAACAAATACAGCTATTGAGTATTACGGTTCAATTTATCAAAATTGGACAGATTTCTTATCCTACACACAATCTTAATAAAACCAGTTGAAAACAACTTACTCTTGTACACTGTCTAGCTGTGACACTTGTGTGAAGTCTTTCTCATTCTCACAAACATAAACATGGCCACTACTATTGTTGTACTCAATTACTTATCCAACACCAATATCATCAACAAGATCCAAGAATGTGTCCCGGTCAAAGCTAACTATGTGCTTCATTTTATATTCACAAGCCCCTGGTCACACATCATGAGCTACCATGCATTGTAGTTCTTCATATGTCATCCCTTCTCTAATCAATCTTCCAATAATGATGCCCCCTTCATAAATGAATTTCCCTTCTGAGGTCTTTACAAAGTGCCCTCCAACATGAAAGATGCAAAATACTTGTTTCCCACTACTGCTAGCCATTTATCCTCTGCTGCTGCACATCATTCAAGTATGACACAGTGTACATTTACATCAGCAATTTGACAATTGACAACAAGAATTAGTATTTTCGCAACATTATATTGCTTTTTCTCGTACACAACTAGAATTAGCAAATTTACCATCGTACTATATATTTTCACCATTCATCTGCGCATCTACCTGTCATATAACCCATTCCAGCCCACACACCCATTTCCCTTTCATTTTCGCCTACCTAAGTTCTTTCAGCAGCGCATTATATTCAATATGCACCCACTTTTCAAAACATCACAAACACCACATCTTTAACAACTTAAAACAGCATGAGCATGAATTTCTTAAACCATAAACACCGTCAGATTTGCAACTCACTCCCAACCTACATACCCATGCACTTATATACTCATTTCTTCCTCATTCACCCATCACAACCCACCTGTGCTAACCAAATCACACCAACAAAACCAAAATTTTGACAACAAAATCTTACCTCCCATGTCAGCCTGACGCTACTTCCAGAGAAGACGCAACACTATAGGGCACACTTGCGATTTCTCTCTCTAGTACCAACTCTAGCTTGGAGTTCGAAAGACGGCAGAGGGACGGACCTCAAAAGTGAAGCTCCGCCACTGCGTTTCTCAGCTCATGGTTGTCAGCTATCTCCCTTCCGCACCGGTGCGCTGCATGGGAGAGGTAGGAAATAATGCCATCTCCCCCCCTTTTCGTCTTTCTTCCGTCTTTTACACCCGCTGATAATATGTCTCATTTTCGGAGGGAAATAAGTTTTTACTAGGGGTAGTGGCATCATTTCGTTTGTGGAATTAATATCAGATTGGCCCCTTGGTCCTACAGTAAGGTTTCAGAAAGTTTTGGGGGGCTCTTTGACATTAATTGTATTCTGCGGTCCTTCAGTGAAATTCTCCCTTTCTTTTTTTCACCTGAACTTGTGAGTTGAATTTCTAATTCCAAAATTTTTGTAAAATGAAAAAATATTTTTAAAAGCTGATTCAAACAATTTAATGGAATCATGCATTGAATATTGTTTAACTGATATAATCTTTGTTAAGCTATTTAAAAATTAAGATATAAAATTTATTTTTATTACATAAATAAAAATTAATTTTATTTAAAAAAACCATAAAATAACTGTTATTTTTCTCAATGATAAATAAGGTTCTTAAAAAAATACTAACTTCAATCCTAATTATAAAACCTTGTTTGTAAATTTAAAAATTAAGATACAAATTTTTATTTTTATTACATAAATAAAAAATTAATTTTATTTAAAAAATACCACAAAATACCTGTTACTTTTCTCAATGATAAATAAGGTTTTGAAGGAAAAAGACTACCTGCAATCCCAATTATAAAACTTTGTTTGTAAACTACAAATGAGATCTTATAATTAAAATATTGTTATGAATATAATAATATCTTTGTGGATGTCCATATATCTCTTATTATCTCCTATATTTCCTATAATCTCTAATATCTCTCATTATCTCTATATCCCACAATTATCTCCTATTATTATGTAATCTGTAGATTCTATCAAAGGAGTAAAGCTGTGCCTATAAATAGAGGCCATGTATAATATATTGAGTACTCTTGAACGGAATGAGAAATATTCTCTCTTGTTGATCCTCTCTTCCTCTATATAATTCTTCTCTATTTCTTCTTTATTCATAACACGTTATCATCACGAAGTTCTAACAAGGTGTGTATGATATACTTTTCTATCCCATCATAATTTTAGAGCATCATCTTTATTATTTTTCTAGAGTATCATTTGCTCTGTTCAAATAAAAATACCTCGAGCATCATATATATGGTGTTTTAGAGTATCTGTATTCCTATTCAATTTATCTAGGATAATCTAAGTCATTATATGGAATTAAAAAGATTATCTACCGTTGTTTTAAACATCAGGTTCCATGGCTATGATTGGAGATTCCCCCCCCTTATTTCTTATTAACCTGATATCACTATTTTGATGGAACCTGAACTTCCAATAGATACTAGCAGTATCTGTAAAGATTTACCATCTAAAGTTAAATGGCCAGAAACCATATAATTCTAAGTTTTCATCTCATTTTAATTAAATGGCCAGAAGCCATATAACTCATATTTTTTATTCTTTTCAAATTAAATGGCTAAAAGCCATATGATTTTGATTTTCCATATTATAGCCAGAAGCTATACAACTTTGAGTTTTTATCTTATGGCTAGAAGCCATATATATATATATATATATATATATGGGGTTAATTCTCTATTTTTTTAAATGACTTGAAGCCATATATATTTGATATTTTATCTTATTAAATAACTAGAAGTATTTAGGTATAAATTTTCCATCTTATGGCTAGAAGCCATATATATTTGATTACTGTTATCTTATTAAATGGCTAGAAGCCATGTAATTTGAATTTTCTATTTTATGGCCAGAAGCCATATATATAATTTTGTTTTATCTTATTAAATGGCTAGTTGCCATATAAATTTGATTTTCTATCCTACGACCAGAAGCCATAGATATTTGAATTTTTTTTATCTCATTAAAAGGCTAGAAGCCATATAATTTGTATTTTCTATTTTATGGCCAGAAGCCATATATATATATTTAATTTTTCTTTATTTATATGTATCATGTTGAATTTTCTATTTTATAGCCAGAAGCCATTTATATATATTTAATTTTTCTTTTATCTTATTAAATGGTTCGCATTCATATAATTTTGATTTTCTATCTTATGACTAGAAGTCATAAATATTTAATTTTTATTTTATTAATTGGCTTGAAACCATATAACATCAAAGTTTTATCTTATAGTCAGAAACCATACATCTTTAATTTTTTTATTTTGAAATTAAATAGCTAGATGCCATGTATCTTTATTTTCTTTATTAAATGGCCTGAAGCCATATAGTTTTGATTATGAGAAGGATCATTATATGGTTTGTTTATAAAAGAAAAATTATGACAATTAGAATTATAAATAATGTAGCCTAGAAAACTAATGACTATATAGTGAATGATGTATTGGTAAAAGAGTTTATCTTTTCTCTTTATTTCATGTTACATTTAATTAATTTGAAATTCAAGTTTTACTTTTATCTTATTCTCATATATTTTCGACATTCAATTTGATATTTATTAATATTATAATTTTCTTATTACTAAATAGCCAGCAGCCATTACACTCATATTATTGAATCACATGAAAATAATAAATTATGATGTTTTTAAAGCCCTGAAGGCTTATGATTTAAATATGAAGTGACACAAATGATCTTTAAAAATATATATAATTTCCAATATAGATTCTTGAAGACTAATGACTTATAAATAGTCCTGAAGGCTTATGATTCAAATTTTTCTAACTATATAGTTTGATTTTAGTCCTTATAGATTTTTTTTTGTTGAATTTATAAATTTATGAATAAGTTTTGAAGCATTACATAATGTATACAAAGAAATAAAGTTTTTGAATAACAAAATATCGAGAAAATGTATATATTTTGTTCAAAAAAAAATACTTCATATTTTGAAAAAAAATAAAAGTATAACAAGAAGTAAAGTATATCATATAGTGAAAAAAAAACAATATATGTTAATTCCTAAACAACTGTATATAGCATTTTTTGAAGAACTATATATAATCAAAAAAATTGATATAGTTCTACAAGAACTAATAACAAAAGATTGATATAGTTTCTGAAGAACTGGCAATTGAGAATGAAATTATGACTCACAAACATATATATTAGAATATTTGTTTATCAAAATGTCTTAAGGTAATAGCGCAATTGGATTGAAATTTATTATTATATCTGAATTAAGAAGCATTTGGATTTTCAAGTTAAAGATATGTTATTAGCTTATTATATGCTATTCACTCTATTTGAAATATAAAAATAAGAAAAATATATTTATATGACTCACACTTGAGGGGGAGATTATTGAAATACAAGTGTGAATTATGTTGGATGGAATTTGTTATTATTAATATTAATGTCATTCCTTATATCTCATATTCTTTTTGAAAAAAAGCTTCAGAAGAGTCAATAGCTTAACCTTCTATGAGTGCACAAGTTTCTACCATTGGGTAAAAGATGTAAAATAACGCTCTAGAAGAATTATATTATGATTTATTATCCTGGAGATAAAATTCATAATTGATAACATATTCCTTATAAAATATTAAGGAGAAAAATAAATAATATAACATGGTAACAAGAAGTTTACCAATAATAGAAAATAATTTTACAATAAACCAAAAGTTTATACATTCATAGTTTGGCATGACCGGTCAGATCATCCCAGATCATAATGATGCAAAATATCATGAAAAATGTGTATTATCATTTATTAAAGAACCGGAAGATTCTTTAAAAATGATATATGATTCAAGAATTTTTATGTGTTGTCTGTTCTCAAAAGAACTAAATAAGAGAATATCACTACCTATGCTCAAAATCAGATCCGTGCAGATTTATAATGTATCAATTTTATATATGGGCATATTTAGACACCATGTGGACCAAAGTAATACCCTATAAGTGAAAGATGTACCTATAAATAGTCACATGTGTTTATGATCAACTTGCAACCTGAAGTTTGCAAATATGTTTAGATAATTACATGGAGTACATAAGTTCTTGATTATGAAATCAATATGATTCTCGTTGAAATTGCTAGTGATTGTTCCTCACGTTGCTAATAATTATATGCTTAGTAATAGCCTCTATAAGTAGTTAGATCAGAGTTTATGAGAACAGAATTCCCATTTGAGTGTTGGGATGATTGATTTTATATATTTTTGCAGATAAATGCATCAAGCCAACAATGTATTATGAATTCTCCCATTATAATTGGCTTTTGGTCAGGAGCCAAACATTTTTCATCTTAGAATGTGCAATATCTATTATTCCACCGTAATAATGCACATAGATGGATATTAAAAGTAAGTTGGGATCAATGTTGGATAAAAATCTCCTTATTCTTGTTTGTCTCTAAATGAAGCAAAATAATGTTTCTAAAGGAGATTTATGGATTTGGGAGACCTACATTACATGTTCCCAATATGAGGGGGAGAAAATGTGTAGCTGGAAAAGAAAACACATAGAATGCATTTTCACTATCAAATGTAGATCCTCAAATATAGTAGTATGAACTAGAAGTTCATAAAGTGTTGCATTCGTAAAACATTACTAATATCTGCTAGATGCAATTACTGACCCAAATGAGAATTCTTAATTCTTATATTCTAGCTAAAAATGCTCCTATTCTTAAAGACATGCTAAAAGCATGAGATTATGATTGGTTCCAAAAGAAAAGAAAAGGGAGCAAATGATCATGATGATCATACTAAGGAGGCATGGATTGCAAAAGAGGTTAAGACATAACTCTTTGACCCCTGAAAAGGTTTAAATGTCTGAAAGCAATAAAGAGATCTCGATATATTATGTCATAAAAGAAAATGGGACCGGTAAAGGAATAAAATTGTCGACAACAATTTGATTGATGATATCACATGATCAAATGAGGATCTTATATATAAATCTGTTATGAGATACAGCTAGAAAAATCATTGGCCAACAGAAAAGAAAAGACGCAACATTATAACAGGAGATTTGTGTATCTCTAACCCAAGCACCTGAAGTGTAATGGGCATTTGTACAAGAAAAGAGAAATACAATCTTGTGGTGAATTAAAATTTTTATGTATCTTACCAATCTGGCAGTTTGATAATTTATAAAAATATCTCATATGCGTCTAGAAAATACAATTACTCACTATGTAGTGAAATTATATGTGAATCCCAGAAGGATTCAAATCCTTGTATAAATATAAACGATCCAATACATGAATAGATATGGATCATAATGTATGAAAATCCTCGAAGGATTTAACTTTCTAGAAGCATACAATTATGTTCTCAAGAACACCATTGAAGTAAGTCTCTATATGAGATATATGTGATTAATATCAACTGAAGGAATGATGTAAACTTATTCCAACTTGTTTGTTTGTGACAAGATTCAAAATGAATCTATTATCAGTACTATTTATAATGATAATATCAGAACTTCTGATGAGTTTTCAATAGTTGTGAATTACTTAAAGGAAAAAATTTGAAATGAAACATTTCAGAATAATACATATAAATAAGTCACATCTATTACGTGGATGAGCAACATCTATTATATGTTTCACTAGTTGCAAGATCTTTAGATATTGACTAAAGATCGATTTAGACCTCTAGAACGTAATAAATAAACACTTGGTCCAAAAGTACCATATTTTAGTATCACTGAAGCATTTATATATCTAGCCATATAGAATCTGATATATCATTTGCTAATTAGCATGATATAGTTTTTTTTATCAACATGAAGATGTTGGAATGAAATTAAAAATATTCTTCGTTACTTTAAGGGTGCCATGGAGGTAATATTATTTTATTTGAAGGTACCCAAGACTAATATTAATGGCTATATAAATAAAATATTTTTGTTTGATCCTTATGTCAAGAGATCATAGTATAATCTACGTGTGGGTAAATCATAAAAGGACTATTTGTCTCATAATTTTTAGAAGATTATGAAATTCATATTTAACATTTTTATCTCATTATAATATTTGAAAGGGTTGTTCGTTATATTAGACTTTACAGGCTTCAAGATATCAACTGATGTTGCCAAGAGGAGGAGTTGATACACGCTGTACTTTTTTTTCCTTGTCTATGGTTTTGTCCCATTGGGTTTTCCTAGCAAGGTAGGCAGCATTGCATAGTATATCAATGAATGATGTACTCTTTTTCTTTCGCTAGGTTTTTATCCCATAGGGTTTTTCCTAGTTGAAGTTTTTTAAGGAGGCACATTCATATATATTGGACATCCAAGGGTGAGTGTTATGAATATAATAATATCTTTGTGGATGTCCATATATCTCCTATTATCTCCTATATTTCCTATAATCTCTAATATCTCCCATTATCTCTATATCCCCCAATTATCTCTTATTATTATATAATCTGCAGATTCTATCAAAGGTGTAAAGCTGTGCCTATAAATAAAGGCCATATATAATATATTGAGTACTCTTGAATGGAATGAGAAATATTCTCTCTTGTTGATCCTCTCTTCTTCTATATGATTCTTCTCTATTTCTTCTTTATTCATAACAAATATGAGATAGTAATAAATAGGTGATGTTAATTATTCTTGTAGAGTTTTAAATGTCAAAATTATTTATTTGTTATTTTGAAATTCAACAACGAATTTTTTGTCGTTTTTCTTTTTATCTATTTATATTACTTTCCGGTGCTTTGTAATTTATGTTAAGTAATTGATTATTTTTTAAACTGAAAAATCTATTCTAATTAGTTTTTTAGTTGTTTTTCATTATATATATATATTTAATATTTTTCCTTGATTCTCACTATTCCAATCCTATTTGAATTTGGATACAATAGAATTTTGAAAAAATTAATCTTATGTTACTTCAATTTTTAACTTATTTAGTCATTTCTAACTTGGTTTCTTAAGCATGACTTTGAAAAATTCAATTAAATTTTAGTTTTTATAATTTGGTTTCTTAAATTTTTGACTCGTTTAAAATTAAGTTTTTATGTTATCAAATTTTTTATTAAAAAAAATCATCATCCCTCCAACTCATAACTTAATTATTCTACACGTAAGAAAACGTTAATCATATTATTAAATGCATATATACATTTATAAATTCATCTATTAATACTTGTAAATTTTTTTATTAGTTGTTAATGTAAATCATAACTTGTGAATTTTTATTTAGATGAACAATTGTACTTTTGTGTATAAGAAAAAAGAACAATTGTAATGTTTTCCATCAAAGTTAGGGAGCTCTGTTTATTACACATATAAGTTGTTGCATTATATAACATAATGACTTTAATAGATCAATGGTTGTGAGTGTTTGAGAAAGTAATTTTGATGATTTCAAAAATAATTATTATTTAATAATTTTTGTAGTAAATATTTTTAAAATTAGTTATTATTTTGTCAACGAATTTAAAAGAAAAGGTTGAGCGGCTCATGACTGATTCACTGATATGGTTCATGAAGAGGAGAGAATGGAAAAAGCCATTATAGAGAGATAATGACATTTTAAAAATTAATTATAAATGCTTCCTTTATTAAACTTTTATAAGAGTCCTGTTCATTACCAACCAATTGATAAGGCTTATAAATAGAATTTAAGAGTGTTTTTTTCCCAACAAATCGTAAGAGTGTTATATGAAGCAAAATATTAATAAAACAAATCCATCAAATTTAGTACAGATTTGAACTAAGCTGAAAATTTGCATTGCTCATAGTTATATAATCACTTATACTAAATATAGGTTTTGTTTGTGCATCAATTATTATCTTTTAATGAATAACTATATCAATTATTGATATTATTAATTTATTGCCACGATACAATAAAATTATTAATTATTGATTAATATTTAGTTTTCAGATATAAAGTATGAGATATTATTATAAATTCAGATTTTGCAAATCCACCTCATTCATTATTGATCATGCCTGTATCAAATTTTTTGTTGAATGGTCATACCAGATATCAAGGTAAAAAAAAACCGGACCGGACCGGCCGGTTCGACCGGAAAACCGGTGAACCGGTGGCTGGTCCGGTCCGGGAGGCCAAAAAAACCGGCCTGTAGTTGAACCGGTGCTAACCGGATTAAACCGGTAATAACCGGATCAAACCGGGCAACCCGCTGGTTTGATGGGTTGTCCGGTTTTGAATATATATATATTTTTTAATCCCCAATCCATGGAAACGACGTCGTTTGGATTGGAAATTTACAAAAAAAAAAAATTGAAGACGGGTCCGGTCCAAATCGAACGAGTGAAACACTGAAACGATCTCCCTCACCCCTGCTTCAGTTTCTCTCGCCGTCGCCTCCCTCCCCCAAATCGAAATCCCTAGCTGAATCAAGCTCAAATCTGCCGTCGTCTCGGATCGTCGCGTCACGTCGTCGAGGTTGAATGTTGAAGCAGTCGGTGATCGTGGTTCAAGCTCAAATCTGCATCGCAGCCGCAGGTGGTCGCCTCCCATAGTCCCATCGTCGTTGCTTCTTCCCGGTGGCAGAATCATCGTCGGAGCTGCAGGTGCGTTCTTCGGTTTTTTTTTAGATATTAAATCATCACTCATCAGTGTGCTCTGTTCTTCGGTCAAGTAGTTTTGTGCGTTCTTCGGTTTTTTTTTCCGTCTGAATTCTGAAGTAGCTAGGCTTAGATAAAATGAGATTTGTTTCCTTTTTCTAATGTAGAACAATATCGTGTATGATATAGATATAAGATCCGGGAAAGATTATTTGATTCGTTTGAATGATGATGTGCGTTCTTCGGTCGGTCATGCAGCATACTGAATTACTGATTGATGATTCAATGATATTTGATTTACGGAAATAGCTTCTTTAAGTGCAAATTTGATCATACTGAATTTTGGCATGATGATATCTGGTAGCACATCTGAATATTGGCGTGATGCTTGTATGAAATATTGGCGTGATATTGGCGTGATGCTTGATTATTTGAATTTGAATGATGATATCTGGTCAGCACATCTGAATATTGGCGTGATATCTGGTCAGCACATCTGAATTTTGGCATGAGGATTCGTTAATCCAAGTACTTAAAGTGCACATCTAAATATTATTTCATTTGAAATCTGAATTTATCAATTTGATCTTTGATTTTTAATCAGTGATGTTATATTATCCGAGCTAATCCCATAGCAATGAAGGTATATATATATAATTAAGATTCTATTAGTATTCTTAGATGAATATATAACTATTTGCATAATGATTAATGTTGATTATTGTTTATATAGGTGATGAAGATATGGACATTGCTGATCCTCCACCTTTGCACGATGATACTGTTACTCCTACTTTTCCTTGCCCAACTAATGATATCTTAGTCCATGCTCCTACCAATGATCTTAATGATGATTTTGATTTTGTATAGTGATGAAGATGTGAATTTTATTAATATTTGCTTGGTACAATTAAACCTTTAAACTACTTTTGTAACTTTCTATGTTTTTTTTTAGTGATTATTATTTATGAATTCAGTTCTATTTTAATATTGTGAATTAAATTATATTATTTTAATATGACCGGTCTGACCCCGGTCCGACCTCCGGTTCGACCAGTGACCCTTGACCCACTGCCTCGACCGGTTTAGCTCCCGGTCCGGTTTTTTGTTCCTTGCCAGATATTGTTATAATTAATTGTCATTTCTAATAACGTATTAATACTATTAATTATTAATTAATATTATATTTTTTTTCTAAATATAAACCTTGGGGATGCTGAATATAGATTCAATCTTTGAAACTCACATAATTAGTTATTGATAAAGTGGGATAATATAATAATATCTTGATTTTAATTTGGACTTCATAACATGTCGATGAAAACTTCATGTTTCTTGCGCAGTTTCACAAGTTTACAACACCCTTTGATACATCCATTGATGGAAATATATTGGGTGTTCACTGATCAATTTCAAACAGCAAAAAAGGAAAAAAAATTGTTTCTCTTTTAAAGAACTTACTAACAATTAGGATTCAAAAGCCTCCAGACAATTTTTTCTTTAAGAAAAATTACATTTAGTTGGTCATGTTGTAAGTAGTAGGAACTAGTCCCTAATAACATAACAAACTAATATTTGAATCCTTGCTAAGAAATATATTCATATTTAATACGCAGCTATATTTTAAATAGAATTACTTTCAATAAAAGAATACATGTCATCAATCAAAAAAGAACAAAAAAAACCAATGCCTAAACTTGTTAATTTCAGATTGTACATTGCCAAAATTATTTTTTAAAAAACAATCTGAACCTAATATCACTCAAGTGACTATGCTAATAATGTATGACCAAGCATTTATCTAATCTAAAACTCAGCAATCTCCAACATGAAGCTAGAAAGTTAATGCCAAATAAAATATTGGGATTTGATACACATGAAGTTAAGATCAAAAGCAAGAGAAACTTAATGCCAATGGAAGTAGACAATCTCATTTGAACTTGCATCTATATTTGAAATAACTCATTGCTTGGCTCGTAGAAATTAAACAATAGCAAGGGCTCAATTTAAACAAAAATCTTGAAATGTCACAGCAAAATATATTGGCTGATGGAAGTGCAAATTTTCCACTAAAAACTCTTCAGTCATAGGTAAAAGTTAGTAAACCACAATGCGTCATAGCTAATTAATAGCAAAATTTAAATCAAAGGATGGATATTTCACAGATGGGAAAAAGGGAATTCAGTTTTGTAGCTAGTCATGATGAGCCGGATTAAATTTTGCAATTCAATCATAAGAAAATAACTTTAAACATAAAACAGAGACCCTCAACTAGATTATATAGGGTAATTGAACAAAGAAAAATAAGTTTACTGAAAAAAAAAAAGCTTTCAACATAAAACAAATTAGAATTGGGCCATTAAGAAAGAAACAAGAACGCCATGTTAAGACAAAAATTTCACAATGATAATGGAACAGAGTCAAAATAAAATTAGCTAAACATATGGCTTAAACAGACCATCAACAATAGTAATATACAACAACTTCAATAACAAACAAACAGTAGAGGGTCTCACCTTGTTTCATTTTAACGGCCCTTAGAAATCATCTTATGAAGAAGCTTCTCTGCCTCATCATCCTCATTTTTATCAAGAAGATGTCCAATATTAACTGTAAAAGTTGTCGTGTCTAGGATGTAGTCAGTGTCTTCCATTTTATTATCAAGGAGGGCCTTTGCCTCGTCAAACAAACCCTCTTTACAAAGTCCTTTGATCATAATAGCATAGGACAGAGCATTTAGATGCCGACCTTCCATCAAAAGATATTGAAAAATCTCTCTTGCCTTATTTAATCTTCCACTAGTGCACAAGCCATCCATGAGAATATTGTAAGTGCGAACTGTAGATTGAATTTTCTTTTCGACAATATGTTGAAATAATGCAATTGCTCGATCAATATCCTGCCTTTTACATAACGCATGTGTCAAGATATTATAAGTGATTATATTAGGAGGATGACCTCTGTGATGCATCTCATGAAGAAGATCACGAGCAAATGAGATTCTTCCTGCTTTGCAAAAGCCGTCAATCAGACAATTATAACTTGCTGTGTCGGGAACCAAATTTCTTGAACGCATTTTCTTAAAGAGACACACGGCATCATCCAATCTTTTATTCTTACAACACCCATCAATCAAAACGTTATAATTCAACACATTTGGCCTCAAACCACTTTTAATCATTTTATTAAATACTTCAATTGCTTCCTTTACATTATTGACCTTACAATATCCACTCATTAAGCTGTTATAGGAAATGACATTAGGCTTATGACCATACTTCATGATTTTGGCAAACATGACTTGACTTTCTATGATCCTTCCTTCTTTACAAAATGCATCCACGAATGTAGCAAGGGTGGTCACATCCACGTTGATACCTCTTCGAAACATATCATTGAGCAATTCAGTAACTTCTTCCCATTGCTGGATTTTGCAGAATCCATCAATGAGAGTGGTGTATGTGATAGTATCGGGAAATATTCCATTGTCAATCATTTCTGAGAACAAATCAAGTGCCTCTCTTACAAATCCCTCTTTACAAAGCCCATCCATGACTGTGCTGTACATAACTACATCAGCCTTCATTGCAAGTCTATGCAACTTCTGGAGTAATTTGATAGCATATCTGATTTTCCCCACCTTACATAACCCATTAATTATTGTGCCGTAACTAACTTAATCCAAAAAATATCCTTTTGCAATCACCTCATCATGGAAACCCAATGCTTCCCCAATCATGTTGTTGATACAGAGTCCCTTCAATAGTGAAGTTAAAGTTATAGTATTCGCTTGAAAACCCATCTTAAAAATCTTCCCCAATACGGAGAAAGCACAATTCATCTGACCCACGTGGCCGTAACAGTTGATCAAAATAGCTAGAAAAGCTAAGACGGAGTGAAACCCTTCAACTGCACCTGAGAACAAAGAGAAATAACGGTGGGATAATGCTTCATTTTAGCAATGGCTCCAAAGCTTTGCTAATTTTAAAAACGGAGGGAGGGGGACGTTCACGAAGCATGCGATTGAACGAATCAACCACATCTGTGATGTCGTTTGGATTTGGAGAATGACAATGAAGGAAGAAGTTGAGACAAAAGGAATGAGGTAAAGAGTTAAGCAAGCGAGAAGACGATGATGGAAGAAAGCGAGGAAATTGACGGAAGGCATACCTCGTAGCTTGAGAGAGCAACATCTTCACACAGCAAAATGAGATTTCAGCGAGAGGCGGCCTTTTGAGGAGGAAGTCCAAACTCGGAAAGATGAATTCACGCAGCAAAATGAACCGCATCTGTGATCTGCCTTCCCTGGCCTCTATTTTCGCATGAACTTGTGAGCTGAATTTCTAATTCTAAGATTTTTGTAAAATGCAAAAATAACTTTAAAAAACTCATTCAAATAGTTGAATAGAATCAAACTTTAACATTGCTTAACAGAACCTAATTATAAAATCTTATTTATAAATTATAAAAAAAACTCTTATAATTAGGATCGGATGTAGTATCATGTTAGTTAAGTTATTTAAAAATTGGACAATACTTCTCCAATCACACATCACCATGTACCCTATTTTTAAAATATTACCACCTCCGGTCTATAATATAAAACCTCATTTAACTTTTATTTCAATCATAAATATAAGATCCCGATCCATTTTGTCTCTCATATTTATGTTTTTTTTCAAAATAATATTTTTAATAATAATAGTTCTAGCTAATACACTTGATTAGTTAGAATATTTAAAAAAACACTTATTTATTACAAATAATTAATTTAACTTATTTTATTAATCTATTCAAACTAATCAATTAGCTTTTATATTTAAAACCAAAGGTAATAGTAGTATTTACCAACATTTAGTTATAAATCCACATAAAACAAAAAATAACACATAAATATATATGATTACAGAACTTTAACATAATGACTGTAAGAAACTCGACTTAAATTTTTTTCCTTAAAAATTAAGTTACAAATTTTTATTTTTATTGCATAAACAAAAATTAATTTTATTTAGAAAAAATGGCTATAAAATACCTACTGTGTTTCTAAATAATAAATAGATGGTGCTGCCTATTCTTGTGAAGTTTTGACATGCTAAAATTATTTATTTGTTATTTTGAAATCTAACAGGTATTTTTTCTAGTTATTTTCACAAGAAAAGTTGCACACAATAAATGAACAGAACACAACGTTGGCGAGAGCCCAAGGACTAGGTGATTGGAGGGACGATTTGGCGCGAGGATCTACGCCCATAAGTAAACACAATCTAGCAGTCAATGCAAGAAGGCTGGTTCGAAAAGGGCAACACACCCAAATTATACAAAAGCACAAACCCAGACGCTGAACCCATACATAGATAAGTAAATGCTAATTTGAAGACAACCTTCCATTCCATTCATCAGTAAATGGTGGATTTAAAAAAAAAAAAAATCGCTATACATATATTATCAATTAGTGTAACAATATTTGGATCTTTGTCATAATACCAGTGAGGAGTCCAGTACCAACTTGGCAGAACTCAGTTCAAGACAAAGTGGTACCTCGAGTCCACAAAGCTCTCAACATCCCAGAGAAAAGAACCAAAAGTCACAGCCTCCAACACAAGGCTCTTCAGACAACCAAAACTAATTTTTATGTTCTCATCTTTCGAAGAATCAATTGTCCCATCTGGTGTTATCACAATTTCAGGTCTTCCAAACAATGCCTCTGTGTGCTTCTCAATGATGCTGACAGCCTCTTTTGATCTTATTGTTGCATATCTCTGAAGGGTCTCACCATCAAAGGACATCACATAGGTACGCAACCTGGATGGCTTTATGACATAGCTAAACCCCTCAGAACTGACACCACCACCAGGCCAGGCAGACACTTCAGGATGGGGCATAGCTTGAGAAGGATCTTCTCCATTACCTGGTCTTCTATCGTCCATGACAATTTGCCGTTCACTATTCTCATCTGCTGTCGTAGGAAGAACTTTCATTGTCTTCTCCAGCTGGAACCTTTGGTCAACCCGCTTAAGAAAGTATCCATACATCACTGATGCAGCATAAACCTGTCCAACCCTTAGTTTGCTGATCTGAGCCACAGCACTTGCATCATCAATTCGGTTGCCCAAAATGAGAGCTAAATGGTTTCTGATCATCTCATAGGCCTCAGGTGAGTGAAGCCGCTCAAGTTTCCCATCTTCACTTGGCCATGAATCAACTTGGCCAGAAGAATCTGGAGTTACGGAGGGTATCAGAGAAACATTGGCATCCATGAATTTCTGCACCACCAATGCATACAAAATCTCTTCTAGAGCTTTCCTTCTTTCATTAGCCTTAACCTCGGCAATTCTTCTGAAGAAGTTGTAAAGACAATAAATTGGTCAACAAACTCCATAATTTGGGGCCTCCTTTTTTTAATAGAAAAATAAAAAAAAATCCTCCTCTGGAACTACAACTCAATGAAAATAAGCATGTCACTTAGTATTGTCGTTTTTTATGTGATAAAGAATAATCATTTCAAATTTCATACAAGTCATTCAATACAATCGAACACTATTATTTATTACTAAAATCAATTTCTATGGAAGGTGGAGTATGGAAATTGCTTATGAATAATTTAACCACTTCTAGAATGCAAATCAAGCCCAATCTAGCCATGAGATAGTTTTAAGGAAACATAAAAAATTCCCTCAGCAGACTTATCAACACTCATGCATAACTAAATTTTATGCTCATTTGAATTATGGATCAGTAAGACCTCCAAATATGACCAATGAAATCATGATTAATCAATAAGCAAGAATTTAATTTTTAGATTAATTGACTACAGAGGAAAAGATGCGAAGATAAAGCACAAAATAGCAGGATCATCAAGTATTGAACAAACCTATACAAAACTAAGTCAGTGCCTGAGGCAGAGGGCTCTTCCCCATTTTGTTTATCAGCATCACGGTCAGTTTGGAGCTGCTCAAGCTGTTGCTCTACTGCAGCAGGCACAAGATGCGGATGACTAATCAGTATCTCAGAAAGAAACTGCCCGATTGGAGACTCCAGCTGAAGAGGAGCAATTTTGTTGTTCGACCCTGATGATTCTGGAGATAGAGATGAAGCTTTAACTACTAAACCTCTTCTACTTCCAACACCCAGTCTCTTACGACCTTGCTTGGGGATAGATACAGAACTGCATAGCTGACAAACATCAAGAACAATCAGGGGAAAATAAATATGTTTAAAATATTGGTCATACAACATCCAAAAAGAGATGTATGCCAATTATTCAAGCAAATTCTGTATAAAAGCAACATTACATATAAAAGAACAAATCAAGCAGAAAACCCATTTGAATAACGGTTAGCATCTATATTTCAAGGTAATAGAGTTGGACTGTCAATCCCAATAGTCAAGGAAATATGTTTCCAATTCTATTTTGGGCAGCTTTCATAATGGAGATCAATCGCGGATTTTCCCCTACCTACAGGTTTGACTGGGAAGCCATTTAATCGCCTTAAACAATAAATTATCAACTCCATCCTCAACCCCATCTTTAAGCGCAAAGCCAAAACCAGAAATTGATAGCTATATCAATAACCATAAACGACCTCAACAGCAGTCCACAATTATGCTAATAACCAAGCATAAAGAACAGCAGACAAAACCTTCCAGCAGTTCATACTTCATACATAACCAGAAGACCCAGAACCCTACACCGAAATTCAAAATTAAACCCCCAAAAGAGGTAGAAAACCGATTTTATACCTTACTGGAGAGCTGAAAACTGGAAGCAAACCGCGCGAAGGCGGGCCCGTCAGGAGCCAATAAGCTCGATCTTCCAAGGCAAATCATCGGCTTCGACGGAGCAGCCGATGATCGGACGACATTTACTGCCGCCGCTTCCATTTGAAGCTCTGCAAGGCCCGCAAATGTTGAGTTAACAGGGGCAGAATCCAATACTAGCCAAGCAAACAGAACCAATTATGAATCAAAACGAATCGTACCTGTAAGGCAATATTAGCAGGGATCCGATAGTATGAAACCCAAAAACCCTAAAGAGAGAGACTTTGAGAGAGAAAATTAAAGGGGTACGACCAAATCGTAGAAGAATGTAACGAAGGATGGGCTCTGGGGATATGCAATGTATACCGTTGGCGGCCGGTGGGAAGAATCCTGCAAGCGCGTGATCCCGTTTATTTATGCCAAACGTGATCTTGCGTCAACGGGGCGGACCGAAAGAAGTCGACAAATGTACTAAATGACACATTTGCCCCTCAATAAAAACTCCGCACAGGCCCTGACTTTATAGATGGATCGAATTGCATCTTAACTAAATTGTACATGAAAACATAATATTTCTTAAAATTACTAATATATTATTAAGGATTAATATCAATTTTTTTTAAATTTGACCTCATTTTAATTTTGATTCAGAGACCAAAAATACTATTTAAAGAAACACAAAAACCACATGCTTAAAATTTGAGAGATCAAAATTAAAATAAACCCAAATTTTAGGAATTAAAAATTATACTAACCTATTTGTAAATTATAAATAATATACTTGTTTTTAGAATTTCATGCAAATTATTAAGAGTGACTAATATCAACAAGTTAGTCCATAATATAAGTCATTTAACTAATTCATTAATATCAAAAAAATTGTAAATTATTAAATGGCTTAAATTTAATTTTTTTTAACTTTATCTCTATTAAATAAGACTGTTAAGGAAAAAAATAAGAAGAATTAAATTTAAATATCAAATATAGAGAAAAATCGATAACTAAGTATTAATTACATTTAAGTAACATGTTTTCGAGCTAGCCATTTATATTTTTTTGTTTTTTTTTTTTTGGCCAACAGCCATTTATACTGATTCGGATGACCCGAGCCTGCAAAAACTAGGGACAAATAAGTGGTAGGGAGAGAGGCAAATAGGTAAATTGGGAAGAGGAGATTTTTGTATGGGCACGAAAAGGAGATAGACTTCAAAATAAATTCGGGAGACCTCCAGATTGGAAACCGGGACCCAGGGCGGTTCAAGTTTTAAGGACTTATTATTATAATTATTTTTAAATGAAAAATTGATTTTAAATTATAAATGACTTTTTAATGAAAATAATACTACTTTTTATCTTTAATATAAAAGTTCATTTGATTTTTATTCTGTTCTAAATATAAGGTCTCAATTCATTTTATTTCTCATATTTATCTATTTTTTCTTAAGCTTATAATAATAGTAGTTCTAGCTAATACACTTAATTAGTAAAAATATTTTTAAAAAAGTAAAAATATTTTTAAAAAAACATATATTTATTATAAATAATTAATTTAATTAGTTTTTCTAATTTTCTCAGATAAAAGTAGTATAAACAGTAACGGAAAAAATGTTAGATTTTTAAATGTGTCCGTATGAAATTTGGAAGCGTGGTGACCAATTGGCCACTCACGACCAATTGGCCTGCCGCGTAACAGCAGGGGATTTTTCCTAGATTACTTTCTTTCTTCTTATTCCGTTTACGTGTCCAAATCTCAGCCGAATTTCTGCCACTCCATCTTGTGGTTTCTATTTTATTATGAACAAATTGTCCTTTCTAATTTTCAATTTATTTTTTTAATTTTAGTGATATTATTAAAGAAGGTATTTTCCTGTTGACCAAAAATAAAATAATACTCATTGTATTTTTTATTGGATAAATAATAAAATAAAAAATTCTATTATGATTCCGTGAGCGCAAAATAATAGCAGGAAATTGCTTAAAGCAAAATTACCCGAGGAAATTGCATCATCTAAAACAAAACAGTTCCCAATGGAACCAATCAGCCAATGCGAATCATCCTTAAATCTTCCGCCCGAAGACATCTCAATCAAATCAAAGACGATAGACATAACAAGCTACAATTGGGTGGTCAATTTCATCACCAACCAACAATTAGCGTTACTACTTCTTATTTTTAATATAAGAACTAGTTTAAATTTTAATTTAGTCATAAATATAAAATCCTAATATATTTTATATCTCATATTTATTTATTTAGTTAAAGTAGTTTTTGTAATAGTTGTAGATGTTAAATATTCATTAAATAGTAGTTATAACTAATACATATAATTAGTAAAAATATTTTAGGAAAGACAATTTCTACTTATTACAAATAATTAACTTAACAAATTTTTTTAACCTACTCAAATTAATTAACTAGCTCTTATATTAAGGTTTTCAAATGAGCATGAAAATTGCCCTTCAACAAAAGCATTCTTGATCAAATTTATTTTAAAACCAGTTTTTATGAATCACATAACGGTTACGAATCATGATGACAATGATGAAAATTGTTTAGATAACATATTGGGTAAGTATTTTACCCAACGAAAAAATAGAGTTAAGTATTACCTCCAGTCTTAATTATAAGAGCTAGTTAACTAATTTGAGGAGATTAAAAAAATAAGTTAAATTAGTTATTTGTAATAAATAGATGTTATCTTTCTTAAAATATCTTTGTTAATCAAGTTTATTAGCTAAAACTACTATTATTAGAGGGATTATCCTGTGTATAAATATGATAGACAAGTATTATTCAGTATCTTAAAATATTTTTTCAGCGACACTTAGTATTTCAAACTGATTTTTTGTGCATCTAATATTTTAAAGTATTCTAATAACACCTGCTACCATAAATTAATTTTTGATGTATTAAATACTCTGAAGTATTTTTCCAATAATAATCAGTATACTCAACTTAGGATGTTTGTCGTTACTGAGAAAAATGCTTTAAAAATAAAATTGCAATAAAATTATTTTAAAATATTGGGTATAACTGAAAATATATTTTAGGATATTTAATGTACTGCAAATTAGTTTAGAATAATGTGGAGCTCAGATTCATAACAGCAAGACCCCTTTTAAAATTTCTATGTTCGATTGCACTTTCAAATAAATACTTGTTAATGATATCAAGATTGCTTCCTAATGTACTCTTCAATCCTATTTATAGTGTAGAAAGAGAAAACTTTCTTATAAATATATAATTTTACCTCTTATTTATCATTGTATTGAATTCATTCTTATCTGTATAATATATATTAAATAGAAATAAAGTTGAAAAATTATTAAATTTTAAGAGAGTTAATGAAATTTGAGATTTTTCTTAATCAGTATAAAATATATTAGAAATGGCTTATAAATATGGCTAAAAAATTACTTCTAGAATGTGAGATTCTCTGGGAACCCCGCTTGAAGATCAATGGAGTCTGTTTATTTGGATGTGGCTGTGAAGAATTTCTAGCATACATTTTTATCTCTTGTTCTTACTTTAGAACTATCTAGTTTGGCAGTTTTTCCATTCAGCTTCTGGATTATGATTTCAATGATTGGGGTGCACTCTTATGCAATTAACAAATGATGGAAAGGCTCTAATGCTAAATGGTATAATTATTCTCATAAATTTTATTTGGATGAAGGAAAAGATGTCATTACGCCAAGGAAGAGCCACTGATCCTCATCTTGTTATTGGTGAGATTCTTAATTCTTAATGCTATGTCCTTTTCAGCCAAGAGCCCAAGAATGCTGTTTTGGTTCATACAACAAAACTCTTTTGTTTTCCGGCCCAATCTGGTAATGAAGACCAAACCAAGACAGTTGGATAATATTTTTGCAAAAATGTAAGAGGAACAAAATTGTGTTTTGCCATCCCTAGATTTGCTTTTATAATTTTTTTTATTCCTCAAATGCCCTTATCTTGGTTTTAATTTCTTAAATTTTAAACTATAGTTTTTGGTTCCTCTAGAGGTAAAATGGTCCAAATATTTATTGAATTGCATGGACCAATTTTTTTTGAATGAAACGAAACTTGAGAAATCAAAACTTATAATTTGAAGCTTAAAGAACTAAAACCAAAATAAAGATAAATTTAAAGGATTAAAAATTATATTAGGCCTTTTTTTAATATATAATTGATCTTTTAACCAAAAAGAAATACTTAACCCAACAAATTACTGTTTTTCATAGGGTAAAACTACGTTTAGCATCCTCATATTATTTTTCAAGTATATTCGGTATCATGATCTTTTTTATAATGCATTTAGTACTTTAATTATATTTTTAGTGCATCTAGCACCCTAATTAGGGTGCTAAATGTAGCTAAAAAATAACATGAAGGTACTGAATGCATGAGAAAAATGAGATCAGGGAGGCAAAATGTAACATTCCAAATTTTATTTGGGTTTGTAAGTAGTTATTTATAAAAAGTTTAGATTAAATCTTTGATAAGGTAAATAAAAGAAAATTTTATATACATATGATTAATTCAAGAAAATGAGATATTTGAAAGAGAATCAAATCAAATAAACACAAATATACCTATATAATTATATATATACACAATATCTTTAAGGAAAATAACAGTAATTTACTAAGAGTATAGATATATATATATATATAATAAAAAAGCAAAAGTTTTGGTGGGAATATAAATGTGTCATATGGTCTAAGCTTTCCTTTTTTTAAAAAAGATATATGTATATTTACATATTTATATATATATATATATATATATATATGTTTCAATGATTTCCGTGGTAGCTAATCAGAAAAAAATTATTAAATTTTCTATTTTCATATATATAGGTAGCCTAAACCTAGTTTTTCATAGGGTCCTCTCTTCCAGTCTTTTTTTGCCGTCAGGTACCTCTTCTACTTCTCTGTTCTTTCTTTTCTTTTTCTCTTCCCTCTCATTAACTCCCCTTTTATCATATTACGCAGAGTGCTACTTGGCTCTCTTTCTTTTTGCCTTTCCTTTTCTTGAAATTTATGTGGCTAGGTGTTCCAGGTATATTGACCTTTTGAATTCTCAATTTTTTTTTTGCAATTATAGTCTTAACTTATATATATATATATATATATATATATAACTTTCTCCAGATCACGTTCTACTGTGAATTAAAGTACCTTTAGATATTTACATGGGTTACCATTTGATTCTTTCTCTATTTCCACTTCCTGTTCGTTACTTTATCCTTCTTGTACACTTTTTCTTTCCTTGTCAGATGTCATAAGGCCCATAAAAATACACAATAAAATATTCTTGTATATTAATGTTAACTTTGGACACTAGTAGGTTACGACACTTCTTCTATCCTTTTTGCACTCAAATGTCATGCTGATTTCAGGATTTGCAGTACCTTTGATTAAATTATTTTAATGTTATCCCGCCTCCTAAACCCATGCACGTGTGTGTATAAAAAATGATGAGTCCAAACCATGATTTATAAACTTACAAGCTGTAAAAGATTTGGGGTTTTGCAAATCTAATGTCTACAATCAGCTTATAAATGTGAATAAATATATATATACACATCTTTATATCATCACCCCGTTCAGTACTTCTCCCTAGAGCCGGTAATATGGGTTGGACCCGCGGGTCGAACCCGCCAACCCGCCAAAAGAGGCGGGTTAGGGTTGGCCTTTGGCCAACCCGCCACCACCTGAAAAATATGAGCCCGCACCGCCATAACCCTAACCCGCGGCGGGTTGGCCCCCCAACCCGCGGGCCAACCCGCGGGTTAATCCACCTATTTTTTTTTTTAAAAAAAATAGATAACAAAAACAAAAGTAAAGCAAATTTTTACTTCAAACTTTATTGTCATTAGAAATAATTAGATAAATAAGGTTATTCAATATTGCTCATTGGTTTCATTGAAAAAAAAATGTGTGAACTTGTGTATTATCATGTTGGAAATTGGACAATCATATACTATTTGTATTTTATTGTGTTGTAATTTTTATTTGGATGTTTCTAATATTTTATATCATTTTTAGTATTTTTATTTTGTATTATATATATTTGCTAACATTTAAAAAATAAGAAAATTTTAAAAAAACAAAAAAAATAAAAATAAAAATTTTGGCGGGTTGGCGGGTTGGCCCGCCAACCCACCTTGGCGGGTTAGGGTTGGCAAAATGCCAACCCGCCAGAAAACGGGCCTTTAAACCCGCACCGGACAACCCACAACCCGCCACGGGCCAACCCGCAACCCGCGGGTTGGCCCGTTTTACCAGCTCTACTTCTCCCTTCTAATTATAAGTGTGTATATGTATATATATGTAGGCAAGTATGTATATATAAGACTTTCGGTAATGTATATACATAAATATACAAGACATTCGGCACTCCACCCTAAAAATATATAGGCATGTATATATCTATAATACATTCGGTAACATATATATATATATAATAATTTACAATGGTTAGTGGGATGAAGGCTAAATATATATATATATATATATTCTTGAACTTTACATACAGTAAGGATTTCATATAAGTTATTATGGAATGTAAAATTTTAATAGTACTTATGGAAAGTTAATTAGAAGAAATTAGTAAGATGTGTTGTGGGCTCTAGGATAACTTTGAAATTTTAGAGTAACTGCCATGTAACACTAAAATAAGTATAGAATATAATTTTTTTTGGTCTTGAATTGTAAATTAATGTTTCATTATGTTGACTTTGTAGACTCTCTCCGAGAGCCTTCTTGATTGGAATTATTATTGTGATTGTTGGAGAGCTAGAAGAAACCAGGTAACTTGGGGTTTTTCTATGTGTATGCAATCTTTATCCATCATGATTAAATTTGCATTGACTCTATGACTTAATTGTTACAAATAAATAGATAAGACTAAAAAGGTGAAAGAATAACATTGTATTATCTTCTATGTTTTTTGAGTTCTCCTTTAAGCATGAATGCGTCTTGGTTATTTTCGTAAAAATTTATGGTAATCCGTTTTCTTTCAAGCATGCTCGTATAAATTGGATTTGTTATATATTCATGACATGCATAGGTGGTTGGACTTGGGAGTTATGATATTGATATATGTGACAAATTGTGACCACGTGGTTTGCCCCCACTTAGCGCAAAGTGGTTGGGCTTTTTAGGGCCCCGTTCCTTAATACTTACCTGGCCCGATTTGTAGAGGGGGAACATGGGACAGTGACACCTCCTAGTTCTTTTAAGGAGGGGAGCCATAATCTATGCTTGGGCTCTGTATCTTTGGCCAGATACATCCTAAGTACTGGAGTAGCTTTGACCAGTCCAGTGTGTGGGCCGACCGTGTATAAGCCTATAGTTCCAGTCAGCAAAATAAGGTTGGATGGAGCAATAAGGGAGGAAGCATCCATTGCATATGAACATGGTACATTATTAAATTAGTTACATATTTTGCTAATGATTATTTAAGCTATTGCAATATCTGTTTGCCTAGCTAATATGAAAATGTTTGGGTAATGGTTGTATCTATGTAGTTGAACTCTGGGTTACTGAGACATTTGTGCTCATCCCAATTATTTAACATTTTCCAGGTGACGATTTTTATAGGGAGCAAGGGAAGGTACCAGAGGAGTGAGCTAGTAGCTCTTACACTTCTCAAGTACATGCTGAATTAATTTGATTCTTTACTATTTGTCATGACCATAGAACATCAAATCATTATTTTGTTAATTCCTTGAATGGATAGATTTTAGCGCTTTATTTCAAGTTTTATCCACGATTTATGTTATGTTAGACTTTGAGACTCAAGCTTGGATATTTATACTCGAATTATATTATGGGTTTAATTGCTCATGTTTATTTGTAGTGGTTAACAGGCTAAGTCTTTCAGTGTAAACTTTATTATTGAGACCTTAAGATCAAATTAGTTTTTACATGGTGTTTTAAATGGCTTAGAAAATTGGGTGTTACATTTTTTGTATCAGAGCCACAACGTTCCATGGCCTTTTCTATTTTTATTTTCATTGCTATTTCCCACTAAGATCTAGTTAGAGGTCATGGCAAGTAGATATCAGCATGTGCCCTTCCCTTCCCCTTGTATATCCTATTACTTTAATTATTTCTCTTCCTTTGGCTAACTTTAACTTTTATGGTGGCCTTACGTAGGAGGGGAGAAGAACGGTGAACACTAGACAAACTACACGACTAACCAACACAAACCCACCTTCATCACCTCCCCAAAATCATTCGCAGGGCAATGATGTCATTTTGAGGGAATTAAGAGACGCAGTCTAAAACATAGGATAGATATTGAACAGGCATGAAGAACAACTAGCTGCAATGAAAGAACAGAATAATAGCCCTGCCAAGGAAAAAGCCCTCTTATCGATGAACCCAGTGATCACCATTTTACGGGAGGCTCCAAGCATAAGTCTAGCAACAGTACTAGCAAGCTCTCCCAACCTAAACTTGCTAAGATCACTCAAATTTGAGAGTGTCCGAAAGTTTAACCCTCCAATATTTGAAGGAAAACTCAACCCAACTAAAGCTGAGGAATGGGTGAAGCGAGTAGAAAAGATCTTCAAGATTGTCCAATGCACCTCCCATCAAAAGGTGCGACTAGCTGAGCAGTTGTTACAAAAAGTAGCCCAGTAGTAGTGGGATAGTATGAAACCTGATGATGATGCATTCATTACTTGGGAAGAATTGAAAGATAAATTCATGCAATATTATTTCCCTCTAGCTATTAGAGCCGAGAGAGAGGTTGCATTTTATGCTTTTAAACAAGAGAATCTACATGAAGATGAGTTCATTGCTCGCTTTTTGGAACTGTCTAAATATAGCACTTACCTTCAGGAGCACCATAATCCAAAATGAATGTGTGAGCGATTGCTGGAGAAGGCTAGGCCAGAATTGAGGACAACATTGGCACCATTTGAGATAGAGGACTTTGAAAAGTTATGCACTAAGTTGCGCATCACTGCTAGAAGGATGAGGGAAGAAGAAGCAGAAAAGAGGAAGGAATCCCAAGGCTAGTATGCATCTTGCATGAGACCTACTGGGGGTGTTAGTAAGAGGAACAGTTATAGTGCTGGAAGATCAAGTAAGCGGCCCCAACAACCTCCAAGGAGCCAGTTCAGTGGGCCTCCAAGAAACCAGTTCAATGGACCTCCAAGGAATCAGTATAGCGGACCTTCAAGGAGCTAGTTTATGGGAGGACAAAATTCTGCCGAGGGTTCTTTTGCTCCTACCACCACTACAGCAAATAGCCAAAGGTGTGGCAAGTGTGGGAGGATGCATTCGAGAAGCAGGTGTTTAATATGCTTTAGGTGCGGAAAGCCAGGCCATGTTGCTAGATTTTGTGAGACTAACTCATTAGGAGCTCATGAGAATTGAAACATTGTTCCAGGCAGGGTGTTTGCAATAACCTAACAAGAGGCGAATGGAGTACCAAATCTCATAAAAGGTATTCTCAAACTCCAAGGCTCTGAAATTGAAGCTCTTTTTGATTCCGGGGCAACCCATTCATTTGTATCTGATAATTGTGTGCTGCGATTGAAATTTTGTGTTTATAAAATGCCTTATGATATGATTGTCTCTACACCGGCTGGAGCTTCAGTAAGAACTTCCTAGACTGCATTAAATTGTGTGCTTGAGTTTGATGGTAAGATTTCACCTATAGATCAAGTTTGTTTACCCTTATGGGGTATCGATCTCATAGTGGGAATAGATTGGTTATCCGCAAACCATGCCATCCTTGATTGTAAGAGGAAGACTGTTTCCCTACCAGCTGCTCTGAATCTTTACAATAGACCACAACTACTGTCATCTGCACAGGTTGAGAGATGTATACGAAAGGGGTATGAGGCTTATATGGTATTCTTCTCCATTCAAGCTGAAGTGGAAGAGGGAGTTGAAAATATAGCGATAGTAAGTGAATTTCCTGAAGTGTTTTCTAAGGATATCACAGGTTTGCCCCAAAAAAGAGAGGTAGAATTTGCAATTGACCTTGTGCCCGAAACGGAGCCCATCTCTAAAGCTCCTTATCGGATGGCTCCAACAGAGTTAGCAGAGTTAAAGAAGCAGATTGAAGAATTAATGGAGAAGGGTTTCATAAGGCCCAGTGTTTCCCCTTAGGGATCACCAATACTTTTTGTGAAGAAGAAAGATGGAAGCATGAGATTATGTATCGATTATCACCAACTGAACAAGGTAACTATAAAGAATAAATATCCTCTACCACGAATTGATGATTTGCTTGACCAATTGAATGGAGCAGCTATTTTCTCCAAAATCGACTTGAGATCAGGTTACCACCAGTTACAAGTGCAAGTTGAAGATATCTCAAAAACTGCATTCTGTACTAGATATGGGCACTATGAGTTCCTAGTCATGCCATTTGGGTTGACCAATGCCCCAGCAGTCTTCATGGATTACATGAACAGGATCTTTAAGCCCTATTTGGATAAACTTGTGGTGGTCTTCATTGATGATATCCTTATATACTCTAAAGATGAGAAAGAGCATGAGGGGCATCTTAGAATGATACTGCAGGTATTAAGGGAGCATAAGCTCTATGCGAAGCTATCCAAGTATGAATTTTGGCTTAAGAAAGTTAAGTTTTTACGACACGTTGTGTCGGCAGAAGGGGTTTCCGTAGACCCTAATAAGGTTAAGGCAATGTTGAATTGGGAAAGGCCGCAAAGTGTGACCGAGATTAGGAGTTTTCTAAGATTGGCAGGTTACTATAGAAGATTCATTAAGGGATTCTCACAAATAGTCATGCCTTTAACGAAATTGACAAAGAAGAATTGTGTATTTCTTTGGACTGAAAAGTGTGAGGCAGCATTCCAAGAACTAAAGACCAGATTGACTACAGCACCTATGCTTGTGATCCCTGACCCCACACAACATTCACATTATACACAAATACTTCAAAGAAGGGTCTTGGGTGTGTGTTAATGCAAAATGGTAAGGTTATCGCTTACGCCTCAAGACAACTAAGGCCATATAAGGAGAATTATCCTACACATGACTTAGAACTGGCTTTAAAGATCTGGAGGCACTATCTTTATGGATACTGTTTGAAGTCTTCCGTGATCATAAAAGTTTGAAATATCTGTTTGACCAAAAGGAACTCAACATGAGACAAAAAAGGTGGATGGAATTTTGAAACACTATGATTATGAGTTGAAGTACCACCCCGAAAAAGCTAATGTTGTCGCAGATGCTCTAAGCAAAAAGTCTATCCATGCAGCTCAAATGATGGTTCAAAAGTAGAGATTGTTAGAGGATGCCCAAAATGTCCCTATTGAGATCTCCGGGTTGTTTGCTACTATAGAAGCATTGACAATCGAGAGGGTAACATGGAAAGAAGTTAAGTTTGCACAACTAGAGGATGAATTTCTATTAAGAGTTAGAGAGGAAGTTGAGGAAGGAAGGGGTAAAGACTTTGAGGTTAGCAATGATGGGCTCTTACGGTACAGAGGAAGAGTATGCCTTCCTAATGATGATAGGATGAAGACACTTATATTGGATGAGGCTCATAGGAGTAAATACAACATCCATCCTGGGGCGACTAAAATATCATGACTTGAAGAATGATTGGTGGTGGCCAGGAATGAAAAAGGATGTAATTGATTTTGTCACTCGTTGCTTGACTTGTCAATGGGTCAAAATTGTACATCAAAAACCTCCAGGACCATTGCAGAACTTAAGCATCCCGAAGTGAAAATGGGATAGCATTACTATGGATTTCATCATGGGTTTACCTAGAACCCCATCGGGGCATGATGCCATTTGGGTCGTTGTGGATCATTTAACTAAATCGGCTCATTTTCTACTTATCAAGGCTAACTACCCATTGAAAAAGCTCACTCAGATTTATATGGATGAAATAGTTAGGTTGCACGGGGTGCCAGAGAGTATTGTGTCGAATCGCGACCCATGTTTTACTTCACAGTTCTGGAAATCATTGCATCACTCTTTAGGTACTTGGTTGAATTTTAGCACCACTTATCACCCTCAAACTGATAGACAGTCAAAGAGAACCATCCAAACTCTTGAGGATATGTTACGAGCTTGTGCAATTGAGTTGAAAGGAAGCTGGGATAGTCATCTTACACTTGTAGAATTTGCATATAACAATAGTTTTCATTCTAGCATCCAAATGACACTATACGAAGCACTATATGGAAGGAAATATAGATCTCCCCTTTACTGGACCGAGTTGAGTGAGAGAAGCATATTGGGACCTAACTTAGTATATCAAACTGCCCACAAAATTGAGTTAGTTAAACAGAAGCTACGCACAGCTCAGAGTAGACAGAAAAGCTATGCTGATAAGCGAAGACGACGTTGGAGTTCATGGTAGGTGACTATGTTTTCTTAAGGGTCATGCTAATGACAGGCACTGGAAGATCAATTAGAGCTAAGAAGTTGACTCCCAGATTTATGGGTCCCTATGAGATTCTCGAAAAAGTTGGGCTGGTAGCCTACCGGGTTGCCTTACCTCCTCTTTTAGCCAATGTCCACAATGTATTTCATGTATCAAAGTTGAAAAAGTATCATCCAGACCCGTCCCATATCATTGAACTAGAGGAGATTGAATTACGAGAAAATATGACCTACAAAGCAAAACCAGAAAGAATTATTGATGTTAGAGATAAACAGTTAAGAAACAAAACCATCCGACTTGTTAAGGTCATATGGAGGGGAATGCCCCCAGGTGATGCTACTTGGGAAACCGAAGAAAAGATGAAATAAGAATATCCCCACTTGTTTACTTAGGTATGTGTTTAATTTGTATGCTTCTTCTGTTTGTTTGACGTATTATTTTGGTTGCAATTGGTTGTTTTGGTCTGAATACCTCTAAATTTTGGGGACAAAATTTCATTTAGGAGGGGAGAACTGTAACATCCTAAATTTTATTTGGGTTTGTAAGTAGTTATTTATAAAAAATTTGGATTAAATCTTTGATAAGGTAAATAAAAGAAATTTTATATACATATGATTAATTCAAAAAATGAGATATTTAAAAGAGAATCAAATCAAATAAACACAAATACACCTATATAATTATATATATACACAATATCTTTAAGGAAAATAACAGTAATTTACTAAGAGTATAGATATATATATATATAATAAAACGGCGAAAGTTTTGGTAGGAATATATAAATGTGTCATATCGTCTAAGCTTTCCTTTTTTTAAAGATATATGTATATTTACATATTTATATCTATATATATATATATGTTTCAATGATTTCCGTGGAATTCTAGCTAATCAGAAAAAAAAAATTATTAAATTTTCTATTTTCATATATATAGGTAGCCTAAACCTAGTTTTTCATAGGGTCCTCTCTTCCAGTCTTTTTTTGCCGTCAGGTACCTCTTCTACTTCTCTGTTCTTTCTTTTCTTTTTCTCTTCCCTCTCATTAACTCCCCTTTTATCATATTACGCAGAGTGCTACTTGGCTCTCTTTCTTTTTGCCTTTCCTTTTCTTGAAATTTATGTGGCTAGGTGTTCCAGGTATATTGACCTTTTGAATTCTCAATTTTTTTTTGCAATTATAGTCTTAACTTATATATATATATATATATAACTTTCTCCAGATCACGTTCTACTGTGAATTAAAGTACCTTTAGATATTTACATGGGTTACCATTTGATTCTTTCTCTATTTCCACTTCCTGTTCGTTACTTTATCCTTCTTGTACACTTTTTCTTTCCTTGTCAGATGTCATAAGGCCCATAAAAATACACAATAAAATATTCTTGTATATTAATGTTAACTTTGGACACTAGTAGGTTACGACACTTCTTCTATCCTTTTTGCACTCAAATGTCACGCTGATTTCAGGATTTGCAGTACCTTTGATTAAATTATTTTAATGTTATCCCGCCTCCTAAACCCATGCACGTGTGTGTATAAAAAATGATGAGTCCAACCATGATTTATAAATTTACAAGCTGTAAAAGATTTGGGGTTTTGCAAATCTAATGTCTACAATCAGCTTATAAATGTGAATAAATATATATATACACCTCTTTATATCATCACCCTGTTCGGTACTTCTCCCTTCTAATTATAAGTGTGTATATGTATATATATGTAGGCAAGTATGTATATATAAGACTTTTGGTAATGTATATACATAAATATACAAGACATTCGGCACTCCACCCTAAAAATATATAGGCATGTATATATCTATAATACATTCGGTAACATATATATATAATAATTTACAATGGTTAGTGGGATGAAGGCTAAATATATATATATATATATCTTGAACTTTACATACAGTAAGGATTTCATATAAGTTATTATGAAGTGTAAAATTTTAATAGTACTTATGGAAAGTTAATTAGAAGAAATTAGTAAGATGTGTTTGGGCTTTAGGATAACTTTGAAATTTTAGAGTAACTGCCATGTAACACTAAAATAAGTATAGAATATAATTTTTTTTGGTCTCAAATTGTAAATTAATATTTCATTATGTTGACTTTGTAGACTCTCTCCGAGAGCCTTCTTGATTGGAATTATTATTGTGATTGTTGGAGAGTTAGAAGAAACCAGGTAACTTGGGGTTTTTCTATGTGTATACAATCTTTATCCATCATGATTAAATTTGCATTGACTCTATCGACTTAATTGTTACAAATAAATAGATAAGACTAAAAAGGTGAAAGAATAAAATTGTATTATCTTCTATGTTATTTGAGTTCTCCTTTAAGCATGAATGCGTCTTGGTTATTTTCGTAAAAATTTATGGTAATTCGTTTTCTTTCAAGCATGCTTGCATAAACTGGATATTATATACATGACATGCATAGGCGGTTGGACTTGGTTATGATATTGAATGTGACAATGTGACCACGTGGTTTGCTCCCAGGCAAAGTGGTTGGGCTTTTTAGGGTCCCGTTGCTTAATACTTACCTGGCCCGGTTTGTAGAGGGGAACGTGGGACAGTGACACCTCCTTGTTCTTTTAAGGAGGGGAGCCATAGTCTAGGTTTGGGCTCTGTATCTTTGGCCAGATACATCCTAAGTACTGGAGTAGCTTTGGTCAGTCCAGTGTGTGGGCCAGACCATGTATAAGCCTATGGTTCTAGTCAACGGAATAAGGTTGGATGGAGCAATAAGGGAGGAAGTATCCATTGCATATGAACATGGTACATTATTAAATTAGTTACATATTTTGCTAATGATTATTTAAACTGTTGCAATATCTGTTTGCCTAGCTAATATGAAGATGTTGGGTAATAGTTGTATCTACGTAGTTGAACTCTGGGTTACTAAGACGTTTGTACTCACCCCAATTATTTAACATTTTCCAGGTGACAATCCTTATAGGGAGCAAGGGAAGGTACCAGAGGAGTGAGCTAGTAGCTCTTACACTTCTCAAGTACATGCTGAATTAATTTGATTCTTTACTATTTGCCATGACCCTAGAATATCAAATCATTATTTTGTTAATTCCTTGAATGGATAGATTTTAGCGCTTTATTTCAATTTTTCCACGGTTTATGTTATGTTAAACTTTGAGACTGCAAGCTTGGATATTTATGCTCGAATTATATTATGGGTTTAATTGCTTATGTTTATTTGTAGTGGTTAACAGGCTGAGTCTTTCAGTGTAAACTTTATTATTGAGACCTTAAGATCAAATTAGTTTTCACATGGTGTTTTAAATGACTTAGAAAATTGAGTGTTACACAAAAGATTATAGTGTTGGATGTATTTGAATAATAAGATTAGAGTGCTGGTTACACTTTTATTTTATTTAATATTAGTGTTGCCCCATAATCCAATGGCCTGTGAAAAAAAATCATTAATATTACCTTTTGTGCTTAATATAAGAGTTGGTCAAAATTTAATTTGGTCATAAGTAATCAATATAATACCCAGACCCATTTTATTTTTAATATTTATCTATTTTGCCCTTAAGTGATTCTTATGGTAATTGTACATATTAAGGAGTTACCAATTTACTATCAAAGAATAATTCAAATATACATAATTAATAAAGATATTTTGAGAAAAACCAGGTCTTTTTATTATAAATAAGTAATTTAAATAATTTTTTAATTTTTGTAAATTAGTTATGAAGTTATACTTATATCCAATAAGGGGTCGCTTATTACATTATATTTGGTACAGGGTTTTTAAAGCGGAGGGAAGGGAAGTTGCCCCCTCCCCTTATTTGGCTAGTGTAAGTTTTTAGGAGAGGAGGGGAACAACTCCCGTCCTCTCGTTTGGTTAAGATATTTTTTAAAGAGGGGATTCTTCTCCTCTCCCATTCCCTTCTAGCCTCCCTTTCAAAAGTGGGGTTTTTTGGAGAGATATAAGAGATAATATTTTAATTCCTCATATATTTTTTCGATTTGTTAACCCCTAATCAGTGGTAAATATTTCTACATAAAAGAATTCTTTTGAACATCTAGCAAGAGGTTATTAAGATAATTGTCTCCAAAATTAGGGAGACTTTGTAAACTTTTTTTTTCTCTTCTTCTAATTCCAAGAGATGGTCGGTATTTTCTTTCACCTTTAAGATCTTTTCTCTAATTGAAATTTATCACTCACGACTTTTTATCTGAATATTCTATAAATGTGTAACTGTGTCTTGTAAATCAAAATTGGTCAATTATATTATATATATAGTTATATCTTAACAAAATAAAAAAGTGAGAAAATTCATTTAAATTTTATGAGGTTAAAATAATCAATTTTTTATTAAAAAAATAAGGTATTATTAAAATTTCTCTCCCTCCTTCTCTTTAATCAAGGAGATTTTATCTCTCTCCTCCTGTTTTTCTTTTTCTTTTTTAACTATCCTCCCTTTTTATTCCAAATCTCTCTCCTCTTTTTCCTTCCGTCGACTCAAACACAACGTTAGTATCCGTCCGTTAGTACTAGAAGCTGAGAATTGACACAATTGATCCGCTGAAGGAGGCACATGCCCTAACACTTCATCTAGCTTCGGTGGTGCTGGCTTGATTGCGGCCGGAAACTCCACCATTCTAATATCCGATTCGCACAATAGGAGCGAGGAAAGTGAATTCCTGGTCAATCCCTTGAATCGCCATATTCAGTGACCATGAAGTTTCGGTACGCTATGGTGTGTTCTTCGAACCAGAACCGAAGCATGGAGGCTCACTCCCTCCTCAAAAGGCAGGGCTTCGATGTGTGTTCTTATGGAACTGGTGCCCACGTTAAGCTCCCCGGGCCCTCCCTCAGAGAACCCAATGTCTACGATTTTGGAACTCCCTACAAGCAGATGTTCGACGATCTTCGCAGAAAAGACCAAGAACTGTATCCTCCTTCTTTTTCAACCATTTTCCTACTCGTCTTTCTTTTTCATTCACTTTATCCTCTTTCTCTGGCGAAAAAGATAGCAGAAACTTGTTGGTTAATTATAATACGCTGTAATCGACCCTGTGCCTACCTCAGTGTTCGGGCCAGTATACTGAAATTGGTTGATGTGTTCGGATTTTCAGAAAATGAATTCACTTCTAATTTCATTCGTAAATTGTGAAGTGTTGATACGGGGTGATTTATCGAGCAAACAGGAGACAAGAATTTTTCTCCCTTTTCTAGCTCTAGCTGTTCTGCTTCTGTGATACTATGTAGGGATAACTTTGGTGGAGCTAGAGCTTTTCTGCATTTGTCGGTAAACTTTACATGGATATATGGTTATCTTACACGTTATGTCTTAAAGTGTCTAAAATGTGAAGTGTCAACTACAGAATTAACACACATTGTTGTTCATTATTCTTGCATTAGCATCCACTGAACTTCAATTCTTGTTCGTTGTACTATTAAGGTTGGACCTTAATGAGAGTACAGCTACAAGCGAAATGGAATTTTGCCAATGCTTAAAAGGAATTCAACAGTGAAATTGGCACCTCAACGATGGCAGGACAATGCTGCCGATGGATCCTTTGACATCGTTTTTACGTTTGAAGAAAAAGTTTTTGATATGGTTGTTGAAGGTTCGTAATTTTGATATGTTTCATTCTTTTTGCTCCACTTCGATTTGAAAGATGATGTATATGGTTGCTTCCCTGGAAGAATAAGGGTTATCCTAGGATTAAATTTTATATTGGGTTAAATGACAATGAAGCTAAAAATTGGTTTTAGGTGGACTTTGATTTTACAGGAAACGCCTTCCCTGCCTAGATGTGAGTTATTTTCATTTTGGAAAGCACTCAGTATGGAAAACGTTTCAGAACAGAAGGAAGAAAGCGTTGAGGTGTCATGTATAGGTTGTTGTGTCTTGCTTTCTGTATAGGCCATGCTACTTTCTGTAGTCTCTTGCAAAGTATTGCAACATAAAACATGTTTGTCGCTGTGACCTTAAAGATGAGACCGTAGACAATTGACAGCTATACAAGTACTGTTTAATTTTTGGTTTTATTTCAAATAGATTCAAAGCTAAACGGCATATTGATAATAATTCTTGTTCTGTAAGTAATGTTGTTCTACAAAATTTGAAATCATCCTTTGTGTATTTCTACTTATATAAGTGCATAGATGTGTGTATTCATCTTCTGTGCTTGATGTCCTCTCGATAATGCTGGTACACGTAGTTCACTCAATTTTTGCTTATTCTGTTTAATATCTCTCGATACTTTTTTATTTAAATTTTTTTAAAGGGCATATTTGAGAAGTTTGTTGATATAGATGGCATTGCATGGCTGAACATCTCTAAGGCATCTCTCTTTTGTAGATAAAGCAGGGAAGATAAATGATAATTCTCTCATTCCTTTAATACTACCTCTAGTCTTTAATAAGGTATAGTTTGTAGTTCAATTTGAAAACAATGATGATTTTTGTTTGGAACCAAGAATTTGCGAGGCGATTGCATATGTAATTTCTCTTTCACCTTTTATTTATTCTTCTTGAAAACAGAACTGCAATGCATCAAAGGGGGATTCTGTCTTCAATATGGTTTCTTACCGCAATAGTTGCAAGAATAGCATTATTCCATTGTCATAGGTTTCCCGATTACCTGTGTTGTACATAGTTCATGTACTCTTTGGTTGATTTTAATTTTTGCTGCTTTAGTCTTGTAGCTTCACTGAGTTATTAAGTTATATACACTGTCCTTATTCCCTGCATATGAGCATGAGATAATGATTTTTAATTAAAACATGTTTTGGAATTTACTTTCCTTGGTAAAAATTCTTATTGTTCATCATTGTGCAACCTTAACTCTACACAAATGCTGAGCCCTTGTGGAAACGTTGTTGTGGCAGCTGGATTTGTTATCCATCATTAGAAAGCTTCCTTAGAGATATGATGATTGAAGACCATATCAAGTCCTTTGGTCTTGAGAGAGCGTAAATCTGAGTCTGACTGTTCTGTAAAAATGTGCAGATCTCCACAACAGAGATCATGTTCTGATGAAAACTGTGTTGATTATAAACTTGGAGGTGAAGGATAACCACGAGGAGGCTGCCATTGGAGCAAGGCTTACTTTAGACCTTTGCCAGGATGTCTGTTTCATTCATGCAATTTATGTTTTCTCATTGTACTTATAGTATATCTACTCTATCGGCTCACTTCCTATGATATATCTCTGTGCACAGATTGAAGCTGTTGAATCATGGGAGGAGTCCATTGATGACATTATTTCCACTTTCGAGAGACAACACCGGCGAAAGCTGTTGTACAGTGTCTCCTTCTACTAAAGAGAGCCAAAGCAGTTCTTCTAGTTCTCACTACTGCCCTTAAAAATTTTTCTTTTGCCATATTGGAGCTCCCAACTGCCTATTCATTCTCACTGATCATGACGTGAGTGTGAGGGGAACGAATGAACTTAAAATTTTACGCTCTTTTAAATTTTACTTGTAGATTCATTTGGAAAGAAAACCAACCTAGTGTACTTGCATTAATGATGGTGGAACAAGGATTTTTTTTTTTTTTGACCGAAGTGGAACAAGGAACTCGTAGTCAAGAAGTTGGAGTTTGGATTTTGCTGACAGCAGTTGGTTAATTAGGATGTAAAATTGTAAGCAGAACGAGATACAAAATGTGATTTTGCAAGTGCCAAGTATTTTTCCTTTAAATTAAAAAAATAAAGTTGACGGAGTTACGCTTATTTGCACAATTAATGCCAAATTAGAGGGGCATGATAAATACATGCAGCAGCGTTTGTGAGAGAGATATTGTGGTCTTTTCTTTTCCTTCCCTCTATTTTCTTTTTTGATAAAAGGCCAAATGACATTAATATTCTTCCTATCACTAGTATGAGGGTTTTATATTTAGGATTGGAGTCATAAAATTATCTTGTATTGTAGCAGTAGAAGGAGAAAGGAAATTATTTACAGGATTACAGAATAGGGAGGGGGGAGTTACAATAGAAGAAATAGAGGAGAAGGCCTTGAATATAAGTGTCAGGCTCTGTTACCCTGGGATCCAAAGCCAGGAAGCCAGGGCTAATTCGTCTTTTGCCAATGCCAACGATGAATACTAAGGGACTTCTAGAATTCAGATCTTTTTTGTGAACTAACCAGAATGGCGCATAACAAATACACAAAAATACAAGGAAGCTCTAGCTGTTTTTCTTTTCCAACAAATGATATTGAAAATTGAAATCCGATACTTTAGGGCTAGTGACCCGTCGTTTAACAATCAAAAGATTGATCACTCGAGCAGTTCGATTTTTGAGATCAGTCAAGCACTTGTGACGATTACATGCCCATAAAATCCAGCGGTGGTCATCATGGAGATTATATGACCCCTCTTTCGTGTGATCCAACAATCCAAACTGGTATATATATTTTTGCAGTACTCCCTCTTTATTAATTATATTTATTAAGAAAATCAATTAAAATTAGTTGATGCTCCTAAAATTTAAATTTATTCTTTAGGAGTGTTCGTGTAATTTACTAGCCCGGTTTGTCTGCTCGAGCCCGAACAAAAAATTCTCAGCCCAACTCAAAAAAAAAAAAAAAACTAAGCTGAAAATAATTTGGACATGTTGGGGTCGGACTAAGTACTGGCAGGGCTAGGTATTGGGCTAGGTGTGCTGTCCTGCCCAATAAATATATGTTATTCTATTTTATATAAAATTATATATAATATATTTCTATTTTTTTTTGGGGACACATTAATATGTGATGGTAAGAAAAATTAAATAATACCAAAAAATTTTCAAGAACTCAACTATGCAATCAGTTGCCACAAATATGATGAATTTAAAAGGAAAAATTGGAGCGCAGAAGGTAACGGTGCACATTTTGAAAGCTACTAGAGTGTCATGCATAAATTTTGGATTAGAATTTATAAGAGCTGAAGTATTCAAATACCCATTCATTGCTCATATCTCTCAAAAGTTTGATGTTACTTTATATCTTAGTTTGATTTTAGGTGACTTTTAAAATGGCATAGACATAGAGGCTATATTTTCACCTCATTTTTTTGCATTTATAGCCTACTTATCTTATTAACTGAATGTTCTCTTATAAATAGATGTTATATAGGCATCTTGAATGACTTTAGAAGTGTTAGATAGATTTTTCCCCTTAATTTTACGTAGAAACCATTAACTTTTGTTGTTAGAAATTATTAATATATTTGAAGTTTACAATATTATTTACTAGAGATCCCATTTGAATTTTTTTCTTCATATACTATATGAGGAAGGTGTTACTATATGGATAACGAAGCACACCTTACCTTACCTAGTCCTATCCTGTCCTGCCCAAAATTAATAGGGTTTGCATTGGACAAGGCCGAGCAGCGGACTGTAAAATGCAGCTCACTCATCTTTCGAGCTGGGCATTGGGTAGAGGTTCTGCCCAGCCCTGCTCTACTTATGTGTGGTCCTATTATTCTTAATGAAGTTTCATAATCACAAGAGGCTGTATGTTATGGACGAAAGGTTTCATACTAAACATATGAGGAAATGTTCTTATAATAAGAATTAGAAAAAGTATTGAAATATATACAATTGTAAAAAAAAAAAAAATTATTCTATGCTTAACACTATTAATATTAATACTCCATTTGATATTTATCATAGGAATCGTTCCTTATAATCCTTAATATAAAATATTTTGTTTGAAACATTAATTTGTTTATTAAAAGTCTTTTGTTTCGAAATATTTTAATTAATTAAGGAAACAACTTCCTCCAATCAATAAGATTTTTAATCCTTAATAAATCTTTATAATAAGAACTAATTCTTGGCCTCTTCAATGGTTTAATGGAATCTTCTTACTCATCGTCACTAATAATATCTCACTTCTATCTAAATAGCAAGGCTTTAATACCACTCGGGGAAGTGAAGGATGAAAAAAGTCAAATAGGTTCGAGGCTGGTTGAGGTTTCACTTATTGTTTAATGGAATCTTCTTACTCACTATCACTAATAATATCTCACTTTTGTCTAAATAGCAAGCCTCTTGTGCCACTCGGGAAAGTGAAGAATGAAGAAAGTAGAACAGTTTCAAAACTAGTTGAGGTTTCACTCATGATTTTTTTTTACTTACCATTACTAATAATATCTTAGTTCTGTCTAGATAACAAGGCTCTGATACTACTCGGGCGAGTGAAGGATCAAGAAAGTTGAATAGGTTCAAGGCTAGTTGAGGTTTCACTCATGATACATACAAATAGAATATTTGTTATAAATTAATAGTATAAATAAAAAAATTATTATATGTCTTTTAGAAATTAATAAAAAAAATTTAAAATATAATAAAATGGTAAATGCAATCTCTGTTTTTTTTTGGTTGATTCTTATTTTATTTCTTTCTTCCTTTCTTATGTACATGTAAATATATAAATATAATGTCTTTAAAAAATTACACATTACAGTTTTATTAAACAAATTTTCATAACGAAAACGTGAATATTATATCAACAAATCTAGTTCTTAAAACAAAGTTAGATTTGAATTGTTTCATTAATCTGCTTGTCAAGAGTTGATTATTTAATTGAACATGAAAATAACAAGAGGCTATAATATAGACATTACAAAATTCAAACTCATAGGTGCCTATAGAGAGCTCTTCAACTATCTCATTGTTGATCTTAAAATGATATTTTCAGGAAGAATTAATTAAGGGTAAAGTGCACTCAGCACCCTACACAATTTTCAGAGGAGCATCTACCACTCTAAACTATTTGGTGGTGCAATTTTGCCCCTCATCTAATAAAATTGGAGCAATATGAACCCACATCTAACGCCTCTAACTCCGTTATCTCCCACAACTGGCCGTCTGTTTTTTTACTTTTCAAATGATAAGTTATCTTTAATTTAGAGTGGCAAAGGAGGTGATTCATCGTCTTCTTCGTGGGTGTTCAATGGGAGAAAGGATTAGAGGATGATGTCTTAACTAGATAAGCTTCCGGTCAATTAAAGTATTCTAACCAACTTAGTTATTTTACTTGAGAAAACAAATATGCTATCATTTTAGTAGAAATAAAAAAAAGTGAATTTGAAACAAAACCGTCCTTTCCCAGATTGCTCAAGTGAAGAAAGCAAAAACTTGATAATATTAGATAGCTGTTCTCTGGATTTAATTATAATTGCTTTCACCCAGAATAAATTTTGAAGAGCTCAGAAAAATTATAAAGCCAACACTTTTCTCCATGGCCGCTCAGACATAGATAGAGAGAGAAGGAGAGAGATGAACCGTGCTCCCTCAATTGCGCCTCCACGAAGAAGATGATGAACAATACTCCCCCCTCAAAACAATCGCCTCTTCTGACACTCAAGAGATTACCTGTCATTAAGAAAAAAGGCAAATGGCCAGCCGTTATAAGAAATAACGGAGTTACATAGGCGTTAAGTTTGGATGAGGTTGCTCCAATTTTATTAGATGAGGGGTAAAATTGCATCATTAAATAGTTTAGGATGCTGGGTGCACTGTCAAAAATAGATCAGGGTGCTTTGTGCACCTTTACCCATTAATTAATTGTCTAGTGACACACTAGCTGTCTACTATTGTATGAAAATATGTTTTTGGGAAAATATAGTACACACCTATGACGTGCCACTGGACTACTCTTAATTTCTGAAAAAACTTGAAGATTATATGATGATAAATCTAGTCTCAAATATGTGGCTATGATTGTGCTTAATTGTTCAAACTTTGAATTACTCTAATAATTATTCACTTACTTCACACTGGTCGTCTATCGAGAGCTTCTATATAAATTAGGACATGTCTATGCTTTATTCGACTAGTGAGCCATAGTCGACCATTGGACTAATTACTTTTCTTCGATACATGCATTAAATACTCTCATCTAATGGCTAATTTTAGTGAATGACAGCTAGATCTTGTGTCTAATGTCTTTTTGCTCAGAAAATCTATATATAGAAGTTGCATTTGAGTGGGAAAAAACAACCTTAATCATATTTAGTGCAAAGGCTCTATTAGTTGTGATCTGAGTTAGCCACTTGATGTTCATTAACCTTCATTATACTCATCTAAACTTTGAGAGAAAATATCTTGTTGATCACTTGATGAACGGTCTTGAAAGAGCTTTACTCAAAACTGATTCAGAATCTTGAGGGGATTAGATTGCTCCAAGAAGAGCCTGAGGACTGTTGGCCTCGTGGCACAAATGGTGCCCTTGTGGCACTAGGAGTCAGGGTTCCATACCTGCCCGTAGAGCTTGCTTACTCAAAATAAAATAAAAGAAAAGGGAGTGTGATTAGACCTGGGATTATCAAGAGGATTGTATGTAGCTTCTCAATCATTTAGATCGAACTTGAAGGGTGTAATAGATTGAAAATCTCAAATGAAGAGTTTAGAAAGTACATATGGGTCCGGGTTGAGGAGCTAAAGTACTGAACCAAAATAACTCGCTGTGTATGCACTCTCATCCTTATATTCTTACATTCGTCACTCGTGCTTAACAGTCCATTTATGTTGTTAAGTTATTTGCTGTATTCAATCACTCGTCTTGGACAGAAATTTTAGCCCGATTCACCCTCTCTTAGATTTGCCAACCAAAGCTAACAATATGCTCAAAGATCAGTGGGATAATGAATTCCCTAATTCCAACTTTGGCAAAATATTTTTCCTATGAAAAATATTTTTTTGTTACATTGACAAAACATATTACTACTTCTAGTCCATAATACAAACTAGATTTTACATTAAGTAATGGAGATAGTATTTAAAATCATGAGACTGAAATCCTAAGACTTTACATTCTTCTATTTTCTGCTAGAATGCAAAGGACCGGAAGCTCATCAATCGTCTTTTTGAAGTGCTAAAAGAAGAGAAGTGGAAGACAAATCCAATAACAATTTCGTGAGGAAACAATATATCAATTGATTTCTTTACACGCTTATAGAAGACGAGGTTAATCGGGGGGGGGGGGGAACAAAACAAGAAAAGAATGCACTGAACAATGAGGCTTTTTCTTATCTTCACCCTCACGTGATCAGCTTGCAAATCCAAGAAAGAGACTGGAAAATTATGCCAAATAATTGGAAAGAAAAAGATGGCCCAATTATGAATTATCTGCACAACTTCACCAACATTCAAATATGTTGCAACTTTCGTAGATGCTCTAATAGTGAAGTAGCCTTCCTTTTAGCCCTCTCCGTGCCATTCCGAGCAAGTTCCGTCAAAGGTATGATAGCACCAAGCCTGCTTATACAAGCCAGATTTTCAGGATCCCTCTTACACAAGGCAAGTAAAATGGAAGCTGCATTTTCTTTGTTTCGAGGCAATCCAGTCCTCAATAGATCAATAAGAACAGGTATAGTGCTGGCCTTTACAATGGCAACCTTTGCTTCTTGGTAGCTGGCAAGAACCGACATTATTGTCAACGCTTCATCGACCATCACTTGCTTGAGTCTGTAAGCATCTTCAACAATGCTGCAATGATCCCTGCTCTTATGGCCCTACCCTTGTTTCCTTGATATATGCATAAGTTGAATAATGCTGTTGCGGCGTCCTTCTTCCCTCTAGGACTCCCATTTTGGAGCAATTCTACCAAAGCAAGGATAGCTCCAGAGGCACCGATAATTATTTTGTTCTCATCTGCAAGTGACAAGCTAAAGAGGGTTGCTGCTGCGTTTTCTCTTGCTTCCATGCTTCCAGCTCTTAGGATTTGGACAATGGACGGGATGGCACCAGCAAGCATTATGAGTCCTTTGTTGTTCTCGTAGATAGAGAGGTTGAGAATGGAAGTAACGGCATTTTCTTGAGTCAACACATCTTCCGATGTCAAAAGGTTAACAAGAATTGGGATTGCTCCTGCTTCAGCAATTAGTATTCTGTTATCTGTGCTTCGTTTGGAAAGTGATCGAATTTCAGCAACAGCTGCTCTACGCTCCTCAATGTTCTGGCTAGAAAGCTTCTGGACAAGAGTTCCGATGGCTGCCATGTCACCCGTAACATCTCTGAATGATCCATCACTCTTTTTTATCTTCCCATTTGTAAGTCCTGTTGGCTGCTCAATATTATGCTCCATACACCATTGAGTTATAAGGCTCCTTAACACATAGTTTGGTGTAAGTGTCAAATGTTGGAGCTTCTGCTGAGTTTTTGGACAAGTTGTATTTCCCCCATCTATCCATCTCTGGATGTAAGATCTCTCATATGTCTGCGAGGGGAAAAAAAAAAAAAACTCCGTTAAACAGGGAAGGGTCTTTTTTGGATTCTTTAAATATAGAAGAACCTTTGCGTTGAATTCTCAAGAAGAGCTTTATATTTTATATATGAATTGAACCATACCTGACCTGTGGCCACAATAACAGGATCCCTCATTAGTTCCAAGGATATAGGGCAAAGAAAATCTTCAGGAATACGAATTGCCTCAGGCTTTTTCACTTCAGTAAGAGTCTTTTTCACAGAATTTTCTTGACCTTCAGGATCAACAAGATTAGATATTGAAACCTCAGACGATGCAGGGATGCTCTGTGCTCTTTCCAAGCGAGGGCTTGTCTGATTTGTGCTACCACTGTTCCATCCACTGCTTCTAGGAATGCTTTCTAGATCTGATAAAGAACCAGGACAGCTATGCTGTTTATGCAATCCATTCACAGATCTACGGAAACTTTGACTAATTTCCAGAGCCATTGGCTGAGATGAGTCATAAGATGACTGCTCGGAAATCATATATTCATATTTTTCAGTGGCTCGTCTCAGTTGTGTTCTGACCAACTCCACCTAGAAAGTGAAAAGGTACCCAAAATAGTAAGCCAGGAAAATTCAAAGAATGATAGTGATAGGATCCCTAATATGTCCAAGTGTTACCTGTTCCCTGACTTCCTCTGATATGTCTAGATCGTCATAGGGTAGGACGCTTAACAGCTTTTCCAATTTCCATGTCACACATTGAAATTGGAATACAATGGCCTTGGCAGCTCCATCCTTAAATCAAGATAGAGCAAATTTCAGAGATGTACCCAGACATCCTTTTTATAGATACATGCCCACAGAAATTCAGCAGTCGTAAGATTCAAAACTTAATAATTGGAGAAGTGCAAAATCATTTTAACCCGGAATAAATTCCAATGAAATCGAGTTTTCTACAGAGTCAAATAGAACAATATATCGGAAAGCACAACACAAGAAAAAAACTTGTCAATGAAACCCATCATAGAATCTAAGACAGCGGGTAGCCCATAAGGGATGCTAGCTTCCCTCGTCTAAAGATAACTAACTAAAGCAAATATTTGATCTGATTTCTCATATCATAGAGTCATTCCCGTCTATGCAATACTTCTTTCTCGCAGTAACACACATGGTTTGAGAAGTTGCAGCATCTGACGTTCTTTCATACAAGGAAATAGAAGACAGCATATTTCCACGGCAGAATTATGATGGGGCGAAACGATCAAGAGTTTTGCAATGGCATACTAATTAGGTCAACAACAAATCTAAATTATTCGAAAAAAGAACCAAAATGTGAGATTTTACTTCCGCAAAAAATCTAAATTATTCATAAAAGAAAATCGAACTGTGAGAATCCACTTCCACGTTGAAGCAGTCTATCTCAGGAAACAAAATGACGCACCAAGTACAATGTCAGCTTCGATGAATTTTTCTCGTTTAATCATTCGATAATCACCACTACCAAATACGAAAAGAAGCTTGAAATACAAAAAGGCTACAAATAATTAAAAAAAAGGAAATTGGAAAAATAAGGCAGATCGAACAACTCACAGAAGATGAATTAGAACGGAAGTTCCTAGCGACAGAAATAAGGCGCTTGGCTGAGTGGAGAGCGAGCACCAGATCAGAGGACCAGGAAGATGCAGAGCCAGTGGACGAAGTAGAAGCATCCGAGTTTCCAGAATCAACAACGGCCTTCTTCGAGTCCCTAATCTCCTCGAACAAATAAGTAAGTAAAGAGATCCGACGAACCAGATCGGTGCAATCCTTCTTGAACATAGCATCGGCTTCAATGGCAGTAGCAGAAGAGGATCCCCCAACTCCACCGCAAATTCCAACAATGTCATGAACTAGACCAATGAGCTCCGGAGTGCGATCTCCGGCAACGGCGCTGGCAGCCCCACCGGCCATTGTTACGTTATCTTCCTCTCTCTCCTCTCTCCTCTCTCCTCTCTCGCTTTTTTTC
>NW_021637714.1:0-62318 GCF_004799145.2 Neltuma alba
AGAGGCTATAATATAGACATTACAAAATTCAAACTCATAGGTGCTATAGAGAGCTCTTCAACTATCTCATGTTGATCTTAAAATGATATTTTCAGGAAGAATTAATTAAGGGTAAAGTGCACTAGACCCTACACAATTTCAGAGGAGCATCTACCACTCTAAACTATTTGGTGGTGCAATTTTGCCCCTCATCTATAATAAAATTGGAGCAATATGAACCCACATCTACGCCTCTAACTCCGTTATCTCCACAACTGGCCGTCTGTTTTTTTTACTTTTCAAATGATAAGTTATCTTAATTTAGAGTGGCAAAGGAGGTGATCATCGTCTTCTTCGTGGGTGTTCAATGGGAGAAAGGATTAGAGGATGATGTCTTAACTAGATAAGCTTCCGGTCAATTAAAGTATTCTAACCAACTTAGTTATTTTACTTGAGAAACAAAAATATGCTATCATTTAGTAGAAATAAAAAAAGTGAATTTGAAACAAAACCGTCCTTTCCCAGATTGCTCAAGTGAAGAAAGCAAAAACTTGATAATATTAGATAGCTGTTCTCTGGATTTAATTATAATTGCTTTCACCCAGAATAAATTGAAGAGCTCAGAAAAATTATAAAGCCAACACTTTTCTCCATGGCCGCTCAGACATAGAAGAGAGAGAAGGAGAAGAGATGAACCGTGCTCCCTCAATTGCGCCTCCACGAGAAGATGATGAACAATACTCCCCCCTCAAAACAATCGCCTCTTCTGACACTCAAGAGATACCTGTCATAAGAAAAAAGGCAAATGGCCAGCCGTTATAAGAAATAAAGAGTTAATAGGCGTTAAGTTTTGGATGAGGTTGCTCCAATTTTATAGATGAGGGGTTAAAATTGCATCATTAAAATAGTTTAGGATGCTGGGTGCACTGTCAAAACTAGATCAGGGTGCTTTGTGCACCTTTTACCCATTAATTAATTGTCTAGTGACACACTAGCTGTCTACTATTGTATGAAAATATGTTTTTGGGAAAATATAGTACACACCTATGACGTGCCACTGGACTACTCTTAATTTCTGAAAAAAAACTTGAAGATTATATGATGATAAATCTAGTCTCAAAATGTGGCTATGATTGTGCTTAATTGTTCAAACTTTGAATTACTCTAATAATTATTCACTTACTTCACACTGGTCGTCTATCGAGAGCTTCTATATAAATTAGGACATGTCTATGCTTTATTCGACTAGTGAGCCATAGTCGACCATTGGACTAATTACTTTTCTTCGATACATGCATTAAATACTCTCATCTAATGGCTAATTTAGTGAATGACAGCTAGATCTTGTGTCTAATGTCTTTTTGCTCAGAAAATCTATATATAGAAGTTGCATTTGAGTGGGAAAAAAAAACCTTAATCATTTAGTGCAAAGGCTCTATTAGTTGTGATCTGAGTTAGCCACTTGATGTTCATTAACCTTCATTATACTCATCTAAACTTTGAGAGAAATATCTTGTTGATCACTTGATGAACGGTCTTGAAAGAGCTTTTACTCAAAACTGATTCAGAATCTTGAGGGGATTAGATTGCTCCAAGAAGAGCCTGAGGACTGTTGGCCTCGTGGCACAAATGGTGCCCTTGTGGCACTAGGAGTCAGGGTTCCATACCTGCCCGTAGAGCTTGCTTACAAAATAAAATAAAAGAAAAGGGAGTGTGATTAGACCTGGGATTATCAAGAGGATTGTATGTAGCTTCTCAATCATTTAGATCGAACTTGAAGGGTGTTGTAATAGATTGAAAATCTCAAATGAAGAGTTTAGAAAGTACATATGGGTCCGGGTTGAGGAGCTAAAGTACTGAACCAAAATAACTCGCTGTGTATGCACTCTCATCCTATATTCTTTACATTCGTCACTCGTGCTTAACAGTCCATTTATGTTGTTAAGTTATTTGCTGTATTCAATCACTCGTCTTGGACAGAAATTTTAGCCCGATTCACCCTCTCTTAGATTTGCCAACCAAGCTAACAATATGCTCAAAGATCAGTGGGATAATGAATTCCCTAATTCCAACTTTGGCAAAAATATTTTCCTATGAAAAATATTTTTTGTTACATTGACAAAACATATTACTACTTCTAGTCCATAATACAAAAGATTTTACATTAAGTAATGGAGATAGTATTTAAATCATGAGACTGAAATCCTAAGACTTACATTCTTCTATTTTCTGCTAGAATGCAAAGGACCGGAAGCTCATCAATCGTCTTTTTGAAGTGCTAAAAGAGAAGTGGAAGACAAATCCAATAACAATTTCGTGAGGAAACAATATTCAATTGATTTCTTTACACGCTTATAGAAGACGAGGAGGTTAATCGGGGGGGGGGGGGGGAACAAAACAAGAAAAGAATGCACTGAACAATGAGGCTTTTTCTATCTTCACCCTCACGTGATCAGCTTGCAAATCCAAGAAAGAGACTGGAAAATTATGCCAAATAATTGGAAAGAAAAGGGCCCAATTATGAATTATCTGCACAACTTCACCAACATTCAAATATGTTGCAACTTTCGTAGATGCTCTAATAGTGAAGTAGCCTTCCTTTTAGCCCTCTCCGTGCCATTCCGAGCAAGTTCCGTCAAAGGTATGATAGCACCAAGCCTGCTTATACAAGCCAGATTTTCAGGATCCCTCTTACACAAGGCAAGTAAAATGGAAGCTGCATTTTTCTTTGTTCGAGGCAATCCAGTCCTCAATAGATCAATAAGAACAGGTATAGTGCTGGCCTTTACAATGGCAACCTTTGCTTCTTGGTAGCTGGCAAGAACCGACATTATTGTCAACGCTTCGTCGACCATCAACTTGCTTGAGTCTGTAAGCATCTTCAACAATGCTGCAATGATCCCTGCTCTTATGGCCCTACCCTTGTTTCCTTGATATATGCATAAGTTGAATAATGCTGTTGCGGCGTCCTCTTCCCTCTAGGACTCCCATTTTGGAGCAATTCTACCAAAGCAAGGATAGCTCCAGAGGCACCGATAATTATTTTGTTCTCATCTGCAAGTGACAAGCTAAAGAGGGTTGCTGCTGCGTTTTCTCTTGCTTCCATGCTTCCAGCTCTTAGGATTTGGACAATGGACGGGATGGCACCAGCAAGCATTATGAGTCCTTTGTTGTTCTCGTAGATAGAGAGGTTGAGAATGGAAGTAACGGCATTTCTTGAGTCAACACATCTTCCGATGTCAAAAGGTTAACAAGAATTGGGATTGCTCCTGCTTCAGCAATTAGTATTCTGTTATCTGTGCTTGTTTGGAAAGTGATCGAATTCAGCAACACAGCTGCTCTACGCTCTCAATGTTCTGGCTAGAAAGCTTCTGGACAAGAGTTCCGATGGCTGCCATGTCACCCGTAACATCTCTGAATGATCCATCACTCTTTTTTATCTCCCATTTGTAAGTCCTGTTGGCTGCTCAATATTATGCTCCATACACCATTGAGTTATAAGGCTCCTTAACACATAGTTTGGTGTAAGTGTCAAATGTTGGAGCTTCTGCTGAGTTTTTGGACAAGTTGTATTTCCCCATCTATCCATCTCTGGATGTAAGATCTCTCATATGTCTGCGAGGGGAAAAAAAAAAAAAACTCCGTTAAACAGGGAAGGGTCTTTTTTGGATTCTTTAAATATAGAAGAACCTTTGCGTTGAATTCTCAAGAAGAGCTTTATATTTTATATATGAATTGAACCATACCTGACCTGTGGCCACAATAACAGGATCCCTCATTAGTTCCAAGGATATAGGGCAAAGAAAATCTTCAGGAATACGAATTGCCTCAGGCTTTTTCACTTCAGTAAGAGTCTTTTTCACAGAATTTTCTTGACCTTCAGGATCAACAAGATTAGATATTGAAACCTCAGACGATGCAGGGATGCTCTGTGCTCTTTCCAAGCGAGGGCTTGTCTGATTTGTGCTACCACTGTTCCATCCACTGCTTCTAGGAATGCTTTCTAGATCTGATAAAGAACCAGGACAGCTATGCTGTTTATGCAATCCATTCACAGATCTACGGAGACTTTGACTAATTTCCAGAGCCATTGGCTGAGATGAGTCATAAGATGACTGCTCGGAAATCATATATTCATATTTTTCAGTGGCTCGTCTCAGTTGTGTTCTGACCAACTCCACCTAGAAAGTGAAAAGGTACCCAAAATAGTAAGCCAGGAAAATTCAAAGAATGATAGTGATAGGATCCCTAATATGTCCAAGTGTTACCTGTTCCCTGACTCCTCTGATATGTCTAGATCGTCATAGGGTAGGACGCTTAACAGCTTTTCCAATTTCCATGTCACACATTGAAATTGGAATACAATGGCCTTGGCAGCTCCATCCTTAAATCAAGATAGAGCAAATTTCAGAGATGTACCCAGACATCCTTTTTATAGATACATGCCCACAGAAATTCAGCAGTCGTAAGATTCAAAACTTAATAATTGGAGAAGTGCAAAATCATTTTAACCCGGAATAAATTCCAATGAAATCGAGTTTTCTACAGAGTCAAATAGAAACAATATATCGGAAAGCACAACACAAGAAAAAAACTTGTCAATGAAACCCATCATAGAATCTAAGACAGCGGGTAGCCCATAAGGGATGCTAGCTTCCCTCGTCTAAAGATAACTAACTAAAGCAAATATTTGATCTGATTTCTCATATCATAGAGTCATTCCCGTCTATGCAATACTTCTTTCTCGCAGTAACACACATGGTTTGAGAAGTTGCAGCATCTGACGTTCTTTCATACAAGGAAATAGAAGACAGCATATTTCCACGACAGGCAGAATTATGATGGGGCGAAAACGATCAAGAGAGTTTGCAATGGCATACTAATTAGGTCAACAACAAATCTAAATTATTCGAAAAAAGAACCAAAATGTGAGATTTTACTTCCGCAAAAAATCTAAATTATTCATAAAAGAAAATCGAACTGTGAGAATCCACTTCCACGTTGAAGCAGTCTATCTCAGGAAACAAAATGAGCACCAAGTACAATGTCAGCTTCGATGAATTTTTCTCGTTTAATCATTCGATAATCACCACTACCAAATACGAAAAGAAGCTTGAAATACAAAAAGGCTACAAATAATTAAAAAAAAGGAAATTGGAAAAATAAGGCAGATCGAACAACTCACAGAAGATGAATTAGAACGGAAGTTCCTAGCGACAGAAATAAGGCGCTTGGCTGAGTGGAGAGCGAGCACCAGATCAGAGGACCAGGAAGATGCAGAGCCAGTGGACGAAGTAGAAGCATCCGAGTTTCCAGAATCAACAACGGCCTTCTTCGAGTCCCTAATCTCCTCGAACAAATAAGTAAGTAAAGAGATCCGACGAACCAGATCGGTGCAATCCTTCTTGAACATAGCATCGGCTTCAATGGCAGTAGCAGAAGAGGATCCCCCAACTCCACCGCAAATTCCAACAATGTCATGAACTAGACCAATGAGCTCCGGAGTGCGATCTCCGGCAACGGCGCTGGCAGCCCCACCGGCCATTGTTACGTTATCTTCCTCTCTCTCCTCTCTCCTCTCTCCTCTCTCTCTTTTGCTTTGGGTTTGTCGTCTGAAGGTAAAAACAGTCTAATAAACTGTCGTCAAGGGAGACTTGAGGAGTATCGACACGTCGTCACGTTCACGGGCTTTTTAGAAATATTAATTAAATAATTAGTTAATTGATTATTTATTATTAATTTCTAAGACAGAATTTTATAATATAATTTTTATTAAGCTAAATTACACAAAAACTCCTCCACATTTAGTCGATATACAAATAATCCCCTTAACCTTTAAGCATGTCCAGAATACGGAGAGCCCCCCCAATTATTAATTAGAGTTAATAGCCAGGCCAAAAAAATTAGAGTTAATTATTTTCAGTTCCTAAAATTTGAACTTATTTTAAATTTAATTACTGAAATTTAAATTTATTTTGATCCGTCTAAATATTTTTAGTTTCTGAAACAGTATTTGTATATTAAAACAAGTTATAAGAACCAAAACCATTAATTTTAAATTTTATAAACCAAAATCAAATTAGAAAATTTCAGAAAGTAAAAATACTATTAGCCTATTGATTATATACTCTATCAAACTTTATTTTTGTGCTCATACAGTCCCTTAAACTTTAATTGATATGTAAATAATTCTCCTAAATCATAAACATATAAGATTCTGGCAAAAAATTTAATATAAGAAATTATATATATATAAGAGTTATCTACGTAAATATAAAAATTTAAGGGATTCATTATGAAATTTCAAAATAATCGAGCGTAAATGTTCATGATTTAAAGTTCATGTGAGTTATGTATAATTTTGGCTTGGGTTAATAATTAATAAATTAGAGAGAAAGCGGGTTGAAAGGGGAAAGCGAGAATCTCGGAGAGAAATTGAAGACGGCGAGGAACTTCAAAGAAGGAAGAAAAAAAGGGAAACGAGAAGAGGATACAGTTGGGTTTGGAATATTATGAATTGTAATGCAACTAACCATAGGCTTTTTTTTTGGCTTTTTCGGTGATAATATATATATTAATTATTTTCTTTTTAAAAAAATTCCTCCTCTTAATATGGGTTTTGTAGATAATGTTCTTCTGCAGTGCCGTATCAGTAGGCTTAATTATAAAAACCGTATTATTATATTTTTCTTATTTTATTTATATGATAGTTATTCTTATTTAATGTCTAGATAAGTCATACCATTCATTATTTATAATTGTATTAATTAATTATACTGATTTCGTGCCCCCTATATTTTAAAACAAATGTTTAGAAAAATGTTTAAACCGTCTATTTGGTGAAAAAAAAGCAGATAATTATACCAAAGACCAAATCTAAAAATTAATTACTAAAAGTATTATTAAATTTATTGCTCACGTAACATAAATTCACCACTAGGATTATGAATATTGATTATTTAAATAACGCAAAATTTATAACTAAAAAAATATGTAATAATATGGCCAAAATACAAATAACTCCCCTTAACTTTAGCTCTCTTGCATACAACCTCCCTCATCTTTAAAAGTTTAAAAATCACACCCTCAACTTTCATTGTTTGATATTTAACCTCTTACCATTAAAATGATTGTTAAACTTAACGGAACAGATGCCACATCATATTATTTAAAATTATTTAGAAAATGACATGTAATTTTATTATTTTATTAATTTTTTCTAAATTAAAACTCATAACTACACAAAGGGTGTTTTTGTAACTCTACCGATAATGATCCCTAATTCTAGTCTTGCCAGTTGCCCAATCATTTTGTTTTTTCGGCCGCTCCCATTCCCACCACGTCCTGGTTTAAGCATGGTGATATTCACTCTCCCTCTATGCAAGCATTGATTTTAAAGACGAGGAAGAATTAATCTCAGGTACCAAAAAGCAGATTAAGGGATATGGAAGAAAACTAAAACTATCGAGGTTCTAAAAATATCAATATTTGCTTTGTGGGAAGGCATGGGGTGGTGGATTTCTAATCTAAAAGAATCTAGATTGCAAACAACATACTCTAATCGGCAAGTGAGAGCCTTGAATGGTGTATTCTTTGTTGTGTATGCAAAGGGGTGTGTCAAAAGTGAAGTCCCACATTGCCCAAGAGAGAGGGAGCTCAAGTGTATAAATACTATCACACTTTATTGGGCTAGTAAATGGGCTAGAGGAGAAGGAGGGTCTCGCGCACACAACAACAGCCCACCAGGAGGGAAACGCAGTTGAAAACTAGCGATTTCCCCCCCTGCACGTGAATTAGAACAGTACCAGGCACCTTTTGTAAATCACTTTTGCAAAATTAAATTATAAAATAGTGTTAGGAGAGCTTATCAGAAAACCCTTCTTTTGACCGTTTATTTTTGTAACAGCTGAAGGTTATTGAATGTTGGGAGTTTTTGAACCGTCATTGATTCTCCATTAATCCTCAAACCGTTTCTCATGGATTAATGCCTGGTAACGTCTGACATTTATTTCTTAAACGTACCCAACGTTCATAACCGACGGTATAATTACAGGTTAATGCAATAACGTATGAAACTGATAGGTTAATCGTGTTTATGATGGTGCCCAACGGTTAGGTCCCCGAGGCCTATATAAAGCGGTCCAGGACAGTGTGTTCTGCACCCCGCTCTTGAGCTTTCGAGCATCTGTTCCTCCTCTGCATTTCCCTTCTTCCCTCTCTGTGTTTCTGTGGTGCTGGGTTACTGTATTTTTCTACTGCTCTGTCACTCTGTTTCCTGCAGGAAGGGTTCGTTTAATCCTGGGGAGTGCCGCACTCACATTTACCTACGGTTGCGGAATAACTCTTAAGGACAGTGTCTGCCGGCACGACTCGGACCTAGCTGATACACAACTCCAGTTTTCTCTACAATCTTAAGAGTTATTATGGAGTCCCGTAACGATGCTGCTGCTGGGAACACTGAACCTACTGTCAACGTAGCCCATGCTCCTGTCTTCACTGCAGTGCCACTACCCAAGCCATTCCCAGATGTCTCCAAGATTGACGTGTTTGACGGAAAGTACTTTAGACGGTGGCAGGAACGTGTGTACACTGTCCTTGACATGCATGGAGTCGCTGCTGCTCTTACCCAACCTGAACCCCCCACTGATGCTGACCAGGCCCAGAAGAATGCTTGGGCAAATGCCAACAAGGTTTGCCGACATACACTCATTAGCACTTTATCTAATGACTTGTTCGATGTCTACTGTGTATACAAGGAGGCACACAAAATATGGGAGTCACTGATCGTGAAGTACACTGCTGAAGATGCTGGAAAGCAAAAGTTCGTGGTTGGAAACTTTTACAAATGGGAGATGGATGAAGAGAAGGATATAAAAATTCAAATCAATGAATACCATAAGCTACTGGAAGAGCTCCGAGCTGAGAAGATAAATTTACCAGATGAGTTCGTGGCCGGGGTCCTGATCGAGAAGCTGCCAAACTCATGGAATGACTATAAGCAACAACTGAAGCATAAGCAGAAGCAACTTTCATTATCAGACCTAATCACACACATCATCATTGAGGACACAAACCGGAAGGCAATTCAAACAGCTAGAGGAAAGGAGTTGGCAACAAAGGCAAATTTGGTAGAAGCAAAGCCTAATGATAAAAGGTACAACACTAAACCCAGAAATAAAAACTTTGATTACAAGCCTAATGATTCTAACCCCAAATTCAAGAAGAAAGGAGATTGCTTTGTGTGTGGAAAGCCAGGTCACCACGCAGCTCAGTGCAGGAAAAGGGCTGGTAAAAACAATAACCGTAAAGGCAGAAATCCTCCTAAGCCAAACGTAAATTTGGTGGAAGGAGATGATGATGAGATTATTGCTGTTGTCTCACAAGCCCTTGTGATCTCTGATATGAGGAAGTGGGTGGTAGACTCAGGTGCTACCAGGCACATCTGTGCGAATAAGGACATGTTCACCTCCTTTGAAGAAGGAGAAGACCATATTTATCTGGCTGATTCCCGAACCACAAAAGTTCTGGGAAAGGGAAAAGTTGTCCTGAAACTCACATCTGGAAAGACCTTAGCACTGAATGAAGTTCTGTACGTGCCTGATGTTAGAGCTAACCTGATTTCTGTGGCTCTGTTAGGGAAAGCTGGGGTTAAGGTGTCATTCGAATCTGACAAGATCGTAATGACAAAGAATAATGTTCTTGTTGGGAAAGGCTATTGTAATCAAGGATTGTTTGTATTGAACATTGCTGAAATGAATGGAAATGCTTCTTCTGCTTACTTGCCTGTGTTCTATGTTAATTCCTTTGATATGTGGCATGCTAGATTAGGACACATAAGTAAACCTTATATAAAAAGGCTTCATCATCTAGGACTAATATCAGGGATTAACAACAGTATTCCTAATAAATGTGAAGTGTGTGCAGAAACAAAACAAACTAAAAAATCACATTTTCCCACTCAAAGAGAAACCGAGTTGTTATCCTTAATACACACTGATCTAGGTGATTTGAAACAAACTGAGACTAGAGGTGGTAAAAGATATTATGTAACTTTATCGATGATTTTTCGAGGTATACAAAATTATATCTGTTAAGAAATAAAGACGAGGCCTTTGGAAAATTCTTGTCATATAAAGCTGAGGTAGAAAATCAATTAGACAAAAAAATTAAACGGGTTAGATCAGATAGAGGAGGCAAATTTTTTCAATTAAATGAATTTTGTGAAAAAGAAGGAATCATTCATGAGGTAACTCCTCCATATTCCCCAGAATCTAACGGTGTTGCAGAAAGAAAAAATAGAACACTAAAAGAGATGATGAATGCTTTACTTGTAAGCTCTGCTGTACCAGACAACCTTTGGGGAGAAGCCATTTTGTCTGCTTGTTTTCTACAAAATAGAATACCCCATAGGAAAACAAATAAAACTCCTTATGAATTATGGAAAGGCTTTGCACCTAGTCTTAATTACTTAAAAGTGTGGGGGTGCCTTGCAAAAGTGTTATTACCTGACCCTAAAAAGAGAAAAATAGGTTCTAGAACTGCTGATTGTTTATTTATCGGGTATGCTCAGCAAAGTACAGCCTATCGTTTTATGGTTTTAAAAAGTGATATTTTGGGTCAAAATACTATTATTGAAACTAAAGATGCAGAATTTTTTGAACATATTTTTCCTTTGAAAGCTGAGCGTATCCCTAGAATTGTTGAAAATTCGTCTGAGCAAAACCCAAATGAAAACGTAGTAGAAAGTTTACGGAGAAGTAAAAGGCAAAGAAAGGAAACCTCCTTTGGAGATGATTTCTACACTTATTTAGTACAAGATGAACCTAGAAATTTTTATGAAGCGACCTCTTCTCCAGACGCACCTTTTTGGAAAGAAGCAATTCAGGCTGAAATTGATTCTTTAAAACAAAATAAAACTTGGGTCCTAGTTGACTTGCCCCCAGGAGCAAAACCAATTGGATGTAAATGGGTTTTTAGGAAAAAATATTTTCCTGATGGTTCTATCGATAAGTACAAAGCGAGGCTAGTAGCCAAAGGTTTTACACAGAAAGAAAACATTGATTACTTTGATACCTTTTCCCCAGTGACAAGAATTTCTTCTATAAGAATTCTTATTGCTCTGGCCTCAATTCATAAACTCTTTATTCATCAAATGGATGTTAAAACAGCTTTTCTAAATGGTGATTTAGAAGAAGAGATTTACATGGTACAACCTGAAGGGTGCGTTGCCCCTGGGCAAGAAAACAAAGTCTGTAAACTTGTGAAATCTTTGTATGGCCTAAAACAAGCGCCTAAACAGTGGCATGAAAAACTAGATCAAGTCTTAACTAATGGCGGTTTCACTACTAACGAGGTAGAAAGGTGTGTTTATACCAAACTTGTGAATAATGACTGTGTGATTATCTGCTTATATGTGGATGACATGCTAATCTTTGGTACTTGTCCAGATGTTGTGCTTGAAACTAAAAGTTTTCTTGCTTCTAATTTTGATATGAAAGACCTGGGTGAGGCAAAGGTTATTTTGGGTGTTAAGATAACAAAAACTGAAAACGGCATTTTATTATCTCAAGAGCACTATGTTGAAAAAATTCTTAGAAAATTTGGATGTGATGATGATCCGTTGAGTACTCCTTATGACTCTAGTGTGAGGTTGTTTAAAAACAAAGGGGAACCAGTTGCTCAATCTAAATATGCACAGATTGTTGGGAGTCTGTTGCATTTAGCGAACTTCACCAGGCCAGACATAGCATATGCTGTGTGTAGATTGAGCAGGTATACTCACTGTCCTAGCAGTGAACACTGGGTGGCCTTGGTAAGAGTATTGAGATACTTGAAAGGTACCATAAGCTATGGTATCCTCTATAGTGGATTTCCCGCTGTATTAGAAGGATACAGTGATGCTAACTGGATCTCAGATTCAGAGGAGACCAAATCCACTAGTGGTTATATATTCACCCTTGGCGGTGGTGCAATATCGTGGAGGTCAGCCAAACAAACAATTCTATCTAAATCCTCGAGGGATTCAGAACTAATTGCTATGGAGTTGGCTGGTACAGAGGCTGAGTGGTTGAAAAACTTCTTGGCCAATATCCCATTGGGAGAAAAACCACCACCATCAGTGTCTTTGCATTGCGATAACCAAGCTGCAATAGCTACAGTGAAAAACAAAACCTTCAATGGTAAAAGCAGACACATACGATTGAGACATAATATTCTAAGGCAGCTGCTCAAAGATGGAGTAGTCTCAATCGATTTTGTGAGATCAGAAGTGAATCTGGCGGATCCATTTACGAAACCCCTAGGGAAGAAACAGATTATCGAAACATCGAGGGGAATGGGACTTAAGCCAACATGAAATTAACAACGATGGAAACCCAACCTTTGTGATTGGAGACCCCATGAAAAAGGTTCATATGGGAAAAACAAGTCGTCTGTTAGTTCTGCTAGCACTACTGTAAATTCATAGTCCCTTCCTAGGATATGAGAAAGTGCTAGAATGCATTTATTAGCGAGGCTGGGTGAAAACTCTTAATGATTTCACAATCCTACGGGATGGTGTGCTCATTGCAGGTACACTTGATGAAATCACCTCTACGAATGTGGAGTGGGGCCGCTCCCATGAGATTGTGGCAAAATCTCTAGAGCATTCGTTAAGAACCGGGCACGCGCATGGCCGTCATAACGCGCAAAACCGCCGTAAACAGTAGAAATTGTGGGGGTATAATCTGACTCTTGATACCTCTAGCGCATACCAAGAGCTGTTGGTTCATAGAAGCAGGCTTCACTAACATCTCTATGTGCTAAGTATTATTGGTCTAGATCTGGTTCATAGTCCGAAAGACACTAGACTCGAAATGGTTATATCCATGTGTAACCCAGTTGTACGTGTTCCCTTTTGACACATGTGGGGGATTGTTGTGTATGCAAAGGGGTGTGTCAAAAGTGAAGTCCCACATTGCCCAAGAGAGAGGGAGCTCAAGTGTATAAATACTATCACACTTTATTGGGCTAGTAAATGGGCTAGAGGAGAAGGAGGGTCTCGCGCACACAACAACAGCCCACCAGGAGGGAAACGCAGTTGAAAACTAGCGATTCCCCCCCCCCCGCGCGTGAATTAGAACAGTACCGGGCACCTTTTGTAAATCACTTTTGCAAAATTAAATTATAAAATAGTGTTAGGAGAGCTTATCAGAAAACCCTTCTTTTGACCGTTTATTTTTGTAACAGCTGAAGGTTATTGAATGTTGGGAGTTTTCGAACCGTCATTGATTCTCCATTAATCCTCAAACCGTTTCTCATGGATTAATGCCTGGTAACGTCTGACATTTATTTCTTAAACGTACCCAACGTTCATAACCGACGGTATAATTACAGGTTAATGCAATAACGTATGAAACTGATAGGTTAATCGTGTTTATGATGGTGCCCAACAGTTAGGTCCCCGAGGCCTATATAAAGCGGTCCAGGACAGTGTGTTCTGCACCCCGCTCTTGAGCTTTCGAGCATCCGTTCCTCCTCTGCATTTCCCTTCTTCCCTCTCTGTGTTTCTGTGGTGCTGGGTTACTGTATTTTTCTACTGCTCTGTCACCCTGTTTCCTGCAGGAAGGGTTCGTTTAATCCTGGGGAGTGCCGCACTCACATTTACCTACGGTTGCGGAATAACTCTTAAGGACAATGTCTGCCGGCACGACTTGGACCTAGCTGATACACAACTCCAGTTTTCTCTACATTCTTTTCTACAAAATAAGAAGAAAATTTGCCTTGTTTTTACAGTTTTAATACAACATGATAGTGAGGTATAAAAAATCATATTGATTAGAATACCTTTACCAGGAAGAGTAACAACATAATGGTATCATAAAAGAAAACAATGTAATTTCACAACAACAAAAAAATCTAGATTTAAAGGAAGAATGTGATGAAGATGATTTTTGGAATCAATATGATGATTAGGAGATGAATGAAATGTTGCAAAACGGCAAGGACCACCGACTGGGGGAGGCTGGGAGAACTGGACGATTAGGTGAGAATAGGACTAGGATTTTTATTAATTAAAATTACAAAAGTATCCTTTAGTGTAATTATAAGTTTTTAAGTTAGGATAAATTAATAAAATAATAAAAATTATATGTCATCTTTCAAATAATTTTAAATAAAATGATGTGGCATCCTTTCTGTTAAGTTTAACAGTTATTTTAATAGCAAGGGGTTAAATATCAAACAATGAAAGTTAAAGGTGTGATTTTTAAACTTTTAAAGATGAGGAAGGTTATATGCAAGAGAGTTAAAGTTGAGGGGAGTTATTTGTATTTTGGCCTAATAATATTCATCACTCAAACAACACAAATTTACAAGAGGATAATGAATATTTACGATTAGTCCTTAAAAAATAAAATATTTGTCTCTAAAGAAGATTCTTAAATCAATAGCTGGATTTAAATCCCCATTTTTCTATTATTAATTGAACTAATTTTATTGGCTTTTCTATATTTTTATTGATAATTAATTAATGATTAAATTAACATCAATTACATGTCTATTTCTATTTTCATGGATGAACGAGAAGGACTTTCCATTATTAATTATCCAAACTAAAGAATCTTGTTCACTGCCGCGGTATAAAAAATAACTTAAAATTCAATTAACGGTGATTTTTTTAAATACCAATTTTACTAATTCTTACCGAAATTACTATTCATAACAATTTGTAATGATAAGTCGATATTTATTTATTTGTTTGTTTGTTTGATTATAAATGTTTAGTTTGTGTTATGCTAGCTGGAATAGAAGAAAAGAGATAAGGCCGTTTGCCAACCTGTGAAGCCATCATATTGTCCACTTGGTGGGACTACCCCATAAAATCACAACGTAACAAAGCCCGAAAAGAACAAATAATTTATTATTTATAAAATCTCAAAATAAATGTTCACCTTTGAACCTTTAAACTGCTGTTTTATATAGGAAGAAATTCTTAAATCAAGTTTCTTATACTAACTCTAGTGCTTAGAGAGATTAAGAAAATAATTTATATTAATTATTTGTAATAAATGTATATTGATTTTTCTAAACTACTATTTTTAATTATGTATATTAAAATTACCTTTTGGTGAAAGCCCTTACAATCAATAGAAATATTTTGAAGAAAAACTATAAATTAGGAAAACAAAATAAATTAACATATTATATTTAAGATAAAAATCTAATCTTATAACTATTATAATTAATCCCTAAGACAATATTCATTATGTCAACTCTATTAATCGCACATTGTCATATGTCTTTCTTTTTTCTCATACAAGTTTATAGTATAATGTTAATACTTTAAGAATATAGCAGTTGGTTATTTGTGATTGAAAAAATTGACATGATGAATATAAAAAAAAACTTTAATCTAAGTGTTATCCTTTTATATAATGAAGTATTGTCCTTGAGATAGTGTTAATAATTTGATTTAAATACAAGAAAAATGTTAAATGTAGGAGTTAATTTAGGAGTTTGCTTTAGTTTTGAAACTCTATAGATCCATAAATAACTCATAAATATTAATTCCTTTAATCCTAAATATAAAAGTTAGTTAAAGGATTTGTTTTAATTTTAAATATAATACTTTAAATCTATAATCTACTTTGCATCTCAAATTTGTAAGTTTTTATCTCAATTATCCCTATTAATTACACATGTTAAAAGGAATTTGTATTCATAGGAATAATTTCAATACAAATAATTAAAGGATGTCTTAGGGAAAAAAATAATACACATTTATTTATAAATAACTAATTTAATTAACTTTCAATTTCCCTTGGTAATAACATGCAGTTCTGTTTTGGTGCTCAGGAAATAATAAGATATTTTTACTGTTAAATAATGTTAAAAATAATACTCCTCCCGTTCTTAATATATGATATAATTATTGAGTTGGTTTTAGTTTTAAATGTAAGATCTATTTCTTATATTTATTAATTTTTTTAAATTATCTTTATAGATAATTATCAACTGTAATCAAGCAGGAGAAGGAAGAATGATATTAAGGAAGTTGATTATGGTATTTGAGAAAAAAAAGTCATATTTCTTATAATTAATTAATTTACCTAATTTTTTAATCTAATCAAATTAGTGAAATAAGTCTTATATTAAGGATTAGATGAGTATAATATTTATTGGATACGATCATCCAGGGTATCATTTCCTTTTCTATTAATAACCCAAATGGGGCCTTGGAGTGAATATAAAGATTATTTATTTATATTTAATTTTATATATTTTTACTTAATTTTATAATTATAAATACAAACTCATTGGAATCATGGAATGGATGCAGGCGAGACGATATAATCATAGAAGAATACTTTGTATTAGTTGGAAGGCACTAGTTGGATTATGCCAATCTGCCATTAAGATTAATTAAAAGAAATAAGCTCTGAAATATTCTTTATGCTTTTTAATTAATTAATTAATTATGTGTTTCATTTGGAGCATATGTGTGGGTCTTAACGCGCACAAAGTTCTTCTATTTTGTCAGTTAGTGCAATACAATGTCCCATCAATATTAACATTATTTTGTGTTATCAATGATTGAACAAAGAAAATTTCAACTTGTGATTGGTGGAGCTATTAAAAATTTAAAATTGGTCGTATGTTAAGTTTATGAGTTAAATTATAGAAATTTTGGACTTAATTATCTTACTTAGATGTATCATAAAATCACCATTTAATTGATGTTTGGATTAATTACATACAGCTTCTATTATATTGATTGGCTTCTTCCGCTTAACTAAAATATATGAAGGGAAAAAAAATATATAAAGACCACATAAATATAATACTCTTAAAACCATTCAGGGAAATTCGGGATGACTTAATTGATCTTATAAAGTTCTTAGATACTATTCCGATGTTAGATATAAAATCTACTCAAAGCTTTTGGAATTGTATTTTGTAAACTAGATCTTGTATTTATTATTTGATGTAGTATTTTGTAATTAGTTTTTTTTTAAATGACATGATTGTTTCAAGTGAAAATTAATTTTTACTTCTTTTTTTTTTTTTGCAACAAAGAAGCTGATTATATTGAAACCAAATAAAGAATACTCATAAAGAATCTAAAATAACTAACAAAATGATAAACAAACTAGCCGCCTAACAAGGAGAAAGCAAAACGAAAAATACAAACATCTAAAAAATTTTCAATACATGAAGCTCTTTTTTTTTTTTTTAATATTTATCTGGCTGGAACGGAAAAAATCCCACAACGACATTCACCAAAAAGGCCCACAGCTGTAACTGGGGTTATGATACCCAATTTAAAGGGTGAGACTTATCCAATGAAGCTTTAGCAATCCAATTCGCTATCAAATTTGCTTACCTCAAAACCCATATAAGCAAGAATGGTTCCGAAAAAAATTTCTTGACGAGAAAATTCTCAATGAGAATAATTACAAAAGTAACAGCTGAGAAAACACAACCAAATTTAATACTCCTCCGATCATTAATATAAAACGCATTTAACTAATTTGATTATATTAAAGAAATTAGGTAAGTTAGTTAATTATAAAAAATGTGACACGTTTCTCTTAAAACACCATAATCATCTTTCTTAATACCACTCTCCTTCTTCTACTTATTATATTGAAGGGAGTATCCATAGGGGTAATTTAGAGAAAATTGATAAATATGAGAAATAGATCTTATATTTAGAACCAAAACTAATTCAACAAGTGGGTCCTATATTAAGGACCGGAGGAGTATTAAATGCAATATTATTAAGAGAGTCCATGTCTGTATTACTCCGTCATTACCAATTCTTGTTTGAAGCTTCACATCATGAGATATGAATTGACATTCGCATCCCAAAACTATTGTAGCACCATTCTCATTGCTTCCATCTCTGTCCGCACTGTCTTCAAAAATCCCTAGCCACTGCAAAATGATTGGATAGCCCCCAAGCACACACTTTCGGCCACCTTCCCCAAATCCCTACCACCTTTGTTCGAAGCTCAAAATCAACATTGTGTCGTTTTGACTCCAACTAGTGAAACCCCAAATTCCAATCGATCACAATTGTTGTTGCACTTGATGGCACCCATCTTAGATCATTCGCCGTGCCCGGATTAACATCACCTTTCTCGCAAGATCCAATCCAAATGAATGACTCCCCTACTACCAACATTTAGAGTTCATTACGTGACCACTGATCATTCTTACCCTCACAACACCTTTCCCACTTCTCTCAATCACCAACCCTTTCCATGCAAATAAGAACCCCCTCCCACCTTGCGACCACAAGGGAGAGAGATCCGAGGGCCTCGGCACGGGGACAAGAAAAAAAATTGGAAGAATTATAATAAGGTCCCAAAAAAAAGTTGAAATTGTTATTGTCACTATAAGACTTGTCATTACAGGCTGTTGAAATTGTTATTGGGACTTTTTAATAATTATTTTTCTTCTGTAAGACTTGATTGTAATTCTCCCAAAAAAATTTCCAACTAAGGAGGAGAAGGAAACTACCATCATATAGAAGATAGAAAGGACTAAGTCCTCCCAAAGCCATTGACATGGCAAGAAAGCCCTGAGAGAGGCAGAAGTAAACTCTACTAGAGAGTGAATGGACGACATTCACTGATTTTTTACTTTAGTTGAAATTAGTCATTATTGTCTTATTTATTATTGTTATTTAATAATTTAAAGTTGTTACATATTAAATTGTTGCTGTCGTTGATACTTATCAAGATTTTTTTTTTTTGTGAAAGTAGCTGTTACTACTTTAATTGTTATTATTTAATAAATTAAATTTATTAGTTATAAAATTGCTATTCTCATTTTGTTTTTTGTTTTATTTTTGACATTTCAAATTAAGTTGTTAGGTACTAATGTGTCTTTCTCCCTAAAATATATTATCTTTTCTCGATAAATTTTTCTATTAATTGTTGAGAAAAATAATGCCTATTCTTGTAGGCTTTTTTTTTTTTAATGATTAGAGGCTAAATTTTAGAAGTGGATTTGCGTAAAGCAAAAACAGACGTGGAGACGTTGGCAAAATGGACATATGCATATATTTATATGATATGGACTTCCTTTTTATGCTTGATATAACATCTAATTCATTAATTTGGAGAGATTAAAAAAGTTAAATAAATTATTTTAAATATTTAAATTTATTATTATTTTAAATTAATCTTGTCTGACTTCTAAACTAATATATAATCTAATAATACATATAAGTATTTCAAAAAAAATCACATAAAATATGCTATAATTAAGTCATTATTTAGTTTTTTTTTAATTTCCGAAATTAGTTAATTAGGTCTTATACACTCCTCTGGTATTTAATATAGGACCCAATTTTTAAGTTAGTTTTGGTCCTAAATATAAGACCATTTATCATATTTATTAATTTTCTCTAAATTATCCCTACGGATACTCCCTCAACTATAATCAAGTAGAAGAAGGAGATGGGGTATTAAGAAAGATAATTATAGTATTTTAGAAAAAATGTGTCACTTTTTTACAATTAACTAATTTACCTAACTTCTTAATCTAATTAAATTAGTTAAATGGGTATTATATTAAGGATCGGATGAGTGTGTGTATATTACTGGTCTAGAGAAGTGCGTTTCCTGTCTTTTTTTCTTAATTGCCTTGACCCGACTTATAAGGAAATTGCAGTAAACTATGGTCTCCTTCAGTTTGTAAAATTAGATGACTAATTTATTGATATTAAGAAAATTAATTAAGTTAATTAAATGTAATAAATGACTGTTGTTTTTCCTAGAACATCATTGTCAATCAATCATCATTGTTAATATGGATGGAAACTCAATCATCATAGGGATTATTTAGGAGTAAAATAAATAAGTATTAGACAAAATAAATTGAAGTCTTATATTTAAGACCAAATTGAATTTTTAACTAACCCTTATATTAAGGACCGAAGTAATACTTAGTAATTTACATATATATTAAAAATAAAAAATATTTAAAAATAAACTTTTTTGCATTAGATCATGAATAGTAATATTAATAAAAGTTTTATTACATGTGTTTTTTCCCCATGTTCCATGTAATTGCTTTTCCTTTTTTTTTTTTCAATATTTCTGCACACTTTCCTTTAGATTTTAGCTTATCATTATTCATCGACATAAATAGAAAATATTTCATAAAAAAATTTAGAAAGAAAATATTTTAAAAATTTTTATTCTCCATAACTAAATATTTTTTCAAAAAAAAAAACTAAGTCATGTTGGCATGAATAACAGGCTCTCTCCTCACCTTAAACAAAAACAATGGACAAAATTTTTAATTTCATCCCAACTTTTATGTGAAACAAATTAGTTTGGAGGATTTTAACTTTTATTCTGAGTATTCAATTGGAAAATCAGTCTCCGGTGTATTCCCGTATAAAAATTGTAATAGAATCTCATTCAAAAAAATAGCTACTAAAAAGTTTCAATGACAAGTGAAGAATTCTTATTTTTTACTCTGAAACATATCATTACAAGCTGCTTAGTTATCAATTAAGACTTTATAACAATTATATTCTTTTTTTGAGACTTGATTGTAATTCTCTCATATAAATTAAAAACAGAAAAAAAAAATAAGGAACAAAATCTTTCTAGTAAATACTAGTGTTTGGATTATGGTTGTTAAACTTGTGAGTTTAAGCAAACTCATAGTGGGAAATTTTATCAATAAATTGGCATTAAAGTATATAATTAAATAACTAAAATATAAAAGATGACAACAATTTTCTTTAAATATATTTTAAATCTAAATAATTAAAATTAAATCCATCAACATTCTTAGTTCACCATATTCAACAAATAAGGTTTTATGAATTTTATATGTAAAGTAACTAAACATAATTAATGTTGGCGGGAAAGGTTCTCTGAAGAGTACAAAAGAAGAAATGAAGAAGAAAGTGGTGCACGATATCTTCAAGACGTGGGCAACACTTTTATTTAGACTTAATTCGCCTCCACGTATTCCTATCTTATAGGGTGCAAGTTGGGATGCCTGGCGAATTTCCTTCAGGATATAATAAAGACCCTTGAATATGGATTGCACTTCCAAATTTAAGCAAAGATAACAATGGCTTTCACAAAGTGATAATTTGACTCTATCTCTACGTGCACTCAAAGACAAAGACAATGAGTTTGATCTTAGTGTTTGTGTTGTATTATCTCCAACTAAAGTGATGGTGAAGGGTTTATATAGAGCATGGAATGATGCCTTGAAGAGATACCTTTTAAAATAAAAACTTATCAAATAAAAAGTCACAACCATATGTTGGTTCATGAACCAACATAATTTAAATAAATACAATGAATTTAGTATGTAGGTTCATTTAATGTTTTAACTTCCTACATGATCTTTTGTTAAATACAATGTATTTAGTATGTATGTTCATTTAATATTTTAACTTTTTACATAACCTTCATATAAATATATTAATTTATATGAAGACACAACCCTTCAAATAAATTTATTAATTTATATGAAGACACAACCCCTCATATAAATTTATTAATCTAATAAATTTATATAAGGACATGACTTTTCAAAAAACACATTTCTTCATTTTAAAAATATTCCAACAATTAAATCAAAAAATTTAGCACAGATTCAAGAGTAAGTTGACGCGCTCTGATAAGCTAAAAATCTAAGAACATTAAACTCAGTAAGTGAACTTAGAAGTAATAGAGTTCACTGCTACCACGAATTTAATAATGAATCAACATGTTTTTGAAACTTAAAAATATAAAAAGATTAAACTCACGGAGTCGTGAGTTTGACAAATATATTATTCATCGTTTTGTAAAAAAACATAGAGAAATGGATGATGACGTTGCAATCGACGAAGGGAAAGAAACAAAAAAATGGTGTTGATTCATGAGTCTTTTTTTAACTTATTTTGTTGCCAACAGCTGTATCAAACTTTACAGCAATTAAAGAGCTTTTTTTTTTTAATCTTTTCTTCTTCTTTTTTTTTTCCAAAGTTAAAAGTAGTCTCAATCTCAACGTTGAATGGGAAACACACCTCTCCAATCATTATTGTGTGCTGATCTGATCATTACTTTAAAAAAAAAAAGCATTTGTGGGATTTTTATAATGGTTGTTGTAAATACAGTTTGGGCATATACCGGAAAAAAAAAAAATTAAAGACACCGGTAAGGAGAATATATCAGATAATACGAAGTCTTCTAAAAAAAATAAAAAAAATTGATGATAATATTTAATTAAGTTATTGAACGAAATTTTTTAATTAATAATCTATTTAAAGCTTTAGTTATTGATAAAAGTACTAGTGTGTTATGATACATATAATCGACTTACTTCATGGATAAGGCTTTTATAAAAATGATATAAAAAGTATCACCGGTATTTCGATAAATAAGATATAAGATTGCTGGCTTTATACATCAGTTATTAAAGAAATTGGTATAGAAAACACTTCCTCGATCAGTTAAATCCACAACTACTAGTAATAGAAATATAAGCAATAATTAAATAATCAGTTAGCAACCACCGATAAAGAAAATATAAGCATAATAAAATAAACTCTACAGTGTACACTAAATAAATTCAAAGGACCATGTAGGTTTTGTTTGGTACAAGGAGAGCAAAAGATAAATTTAAATATTTTGATTTAAAAAATTAAAAAAATTAGATTAAATTTTTTTAATTTTTATTAAAATTTTATAATTAACTTTTCTAATTTTTTAAATTGAGTTTGTTAAAATTTTATTTTCCCTCGCTATTCTGATATAAAAAGTGAGAGAGAAAAATACTATGACGTATTAGTATTAATTAATAATAAATTAAAGCAAGACATCCATAAAAAAAATTTTCTTTTTTCTTTTTTAAAAAAAAGAGCGTACTAAATTCATTTCCAATCAAGGTTTTATTTTTTTAGGGCTCACCAAATCAACGGGCGTTCATTAAACTGTTCCGATCGGCCGCTCTCTGACACAAACACATGCATGGCCTATTCACTTGAATTGAACATGGCTCCCCCTTCCCATGCTCTACTCTTGAAATTATACCCACGTAATTTTTAAGATATCTTTACACACACAGTACCTCTTGTCCTTAATATAATATATGAGCTTATTTAGTTTTTATTTTACTCATAAATAGAAGATCCCAATTCACTTGATCTCTCATATTTATTTATTTTTTAAGATAATTTTTGTAATAATAGTAGTTTTAGTTAATACATTTGATTAGTAAGGATATTTTAGAAAAAATAACACCTATTTATTACAAATAACTAACTTAATTAATTTTTTTAATCTACTCAAATTAGTCAACTAGTTTTTATATTAAGAATAGGAGGTAGTATATTCTTACTACCCGATTGGTAGGAAAATTTTGACTATGGCATGTCACAAATTCTACAACCAACTTAATGAATTTGATTTAAAAAATTGAAAAAAAAATAGAGTTATAAAATTTTAACAACAAGAAAATGCAAGATAGAAAATTAAAATAAATTAATTAAAAACTTTTAAACTCACTTCTCCGATTCTTCTTCCAATTCCCTCTATTTTCCTCGTACCAAACAGATGATATTATGATATTATCAGTATGAAAAAGCATCACAATTAAATGCATTTTATATTTACTTTTCCCCTCGTCCTCTCTCAAAATTTATTCTAATGAAAATTCAAATATTGATTCTTTACGTTGTGAGGAATTAGCTCCTTCTGCTAAACCCCACTTTGATTTCTACTTTATGGTTACGTTTGGCACCGAGTATTAAAAATGAGGGATAATTATTGGAATTGGGGTTGAAAACATATGTTAAAAGGATACTTAGCATGAGTGATTTCTTATAACATGGGATTAGGCAATCCCATATAGATATGATTGGAGAATACCACCTCCTCTCATGATATTCCCCAATCGCACATATATGGGTTTGTCTAATCCCAAATATCATACAATTACTCATACTAAACATTTTTTAATATAGTTTTACACTTTCAATCTCAATCCCTATCCTTATTTTTAATACTTCGTACCAAACGGAACTTATATGTGTTGTTTGAAATATGTATTGGGCCTTCCTGCTGTGTCCTTGTCCATAATCTTTTTATGGAGGCCTTTTATAGATAACTTTTTATGTTGCGTTAATAAAGAAATGCATTACAAATGGGTTGTGTTTAATAGAAATAGGTAGTCTACCATAATGTGTTAAGTCAATATTTGAATCCTTGTTGTCAAAGATGCTTACATTTAATGTCTGACAGTGTTTTGAACAGAATTACCTTCAATAAAAAGATACACGTGCTTACAACAAAAAAAAGAAATACATTATAGATTATCGCCCAAGGAAAAAAAAAAAACATTATAGACGCAAGTTGAAAAATCAACACAAATCCTAAGCTTTAGCTAAGAAATTAAAACCTTGTTTCAAACGTGACTTTTTGATTTTTTTTAAGAAACTTTTATTTCTAAAATGTGTTCTAAAATTTTTTTTTTTGGAGAACAAGAACATTAAAAAAAAAAAAAGGCCCTAAATATCTATTTCAACTCTGTTTTTTTTTTTTGGAATGTTAATCTATTTCAACTCTGGTTGGGTCCTCCGGGCTCAAGCACCAAGGCTGGTCTCCTTTTTGGTCATCGTTCATTTTGTTCAAAACAATGTAACATGAATCCCTGAGAAGAACGATAATGACCCTTTGGGCCCATGTCATTTTGAAATACTTCTATAGGCTAACAAGCCTGAAGTCAAGATATGTTTTGAGGCAAAAAGTCTCACAATCAGGTGCTTAGATATTAATGAAAAGGTATTCAAATTTTGATAAGCAACTTTCTCCTAAGTTGTCATTTACTCAAAATTTCATTTTGACCTTAACAAAATTAGCGAGTAAAAGTTATGCAGTTGACAACAACATATTCTACTTTTAGACAAGTCAATCTTTGATCAGATTGGATCAAATTTTAAAAATAACATTTCAAGTTGTCCTAAAAATTATAACAAGTTAGGTTTCTACAATTGACAATAACCTATGTAGATTTTTCACAAGTCAACATATGGTTTTGAGTAAATGACAACTTATAAAAAACAACTATCCGTCAAAATTAGAATGCCTAATTGTTAATATCTAACCACTATATTTTCACTTCAGTTCTCTGGCATTCTGGCATTGCAGAAGAATTTCAAAATAGGTCTGAATGCCATTATTTTTTTGTTGTTGTGGGGAGCTCAATGATGTTCTCCCTTAAAAATACTTACTTTAGAAGATTCATAGGGTGCACTACCTACCACATTCATGTATTCTAGTTTTTTGCTTTGGTTTGTTCGTTGGGAGAATTGCAATAAGGTTCGAAGAAAGAAACATATTTGCCAAAAAAGTCTCATAATAATTTCGCAGCTTGTAATGACAATTTATAAACTAGCAAATGATAACAAGTTTCAGTTACTTACTTATTATTGAGATTTTTTTTATAATTATCTTTCTTTTTTATGATCTCATAGAGATTCTTCCTTGTTTGTTTTTGTTGTCTTTGTTTTATGTTGGTTTGCAAAAGCTAGTAGTATTTGGACATATGTTTGTTGTACGGTTTGTTTGTTTTCTTTTTGTTGGAATATAGATGATGCATTTTCAGGCCGCAAGAAAAAGATCTAATGTTTTATCCATTTAAAATATCATGCTTTAATGAATTTTTATTTAATTGAATTCAATATTATTAAAAAAAAAAAAAGAATATAGCTTACTGTGAGCATGAATGAGTTTTGTACGTTTTGAAGAACATACAAATCAAGGAAAAATCATTTCACAGGTGTCTATGCTTTTTTTAAATTTTTAATTTGGTATTTATAGAGTTTATTATTATTATTTTTTAATTTTACTCTGTTAGCATCGTTAGTCCTGAATTAACAGAACAAAACTACATGGCTAATAGTGCTAAGAGAGCAAAATTAAATAATTTAATACAAAAAGTATAGCTATTATATTAAAAATTGAGTGTGTAAGATGGAATTTGAATTTTGTTTGATGATAAAAAAATCATTTGAAAAGAGTCAGCCTATATGGATTCGACCAAACTAAAAAAAATCTCAACCAATCATTCCAAACACCATATTAATAATGAATTATTTTTAATGATGTCGACATTGTTAGTGGGCTGGGCAGATGTGCATTGTATTTTCTTTATAAGCAGAATTCGTATGGCAAGGACCCATGGAACTCCATGGCTCTGTACCCGACAATGTTCCTACAACCCGACCCGAGGGAGACCTCAGAAACCGGGTGAGAAAGAATCCTGGAGGATCAGAGGCTGAAGGAGGAGTAAACGAAGTGGGCTGTGTTCAGTTTTTTTTCTGGTTGTTTTCTCCTGGCCTTCGGCCCGGGTATGTTACAAATGGGCCCACAACATAAATTCAAACCGCTCAACGACAAAAAAGTTGAGCTAGGTCCCGATAGCTTATCAGGATTCAAAACCTTCATTTTCCATGCTTAAAAAAAAGACTTAGAGGGGTATTTACGAATTGCTTGCCAACTAAGTCCTCTCATAAGGGTATATTAGATATGTAATAAATGTAAATCCATGGAATTGTGTGATATATCTGGTACTCCTTTCAATTCTTAATATGAAAGCTACTAACTAATTTGAGTATATTAAAAAAAATCAAATAAATTGGTTAATTATAATGTATATGACATAATCTCTTTAAAATACCCTTATATATTAGATTATACATCTCCGGCCTTTAATGTAAGAGCTACTTAATAGGACAAATAAATAAATTATTTAATTCTAACAAATGTGGCATGATCTTCCTAAAATACCCTTACGCAATATTAGATTTTATATCAGTTTATAAGTTAAGTAAATTATTTTGAAAAAAATGATAAATATAAGAGGTAAAATACATTTACAATCAAAACTAACTTCTTGACTAACTAACTCTTATAGTAGTATTTATGACTAAATAAGTACATCAATTTATAAGTTAGGTAAATTAATCTGAAAAAAAAAATTAATTGTGAGAGATAAAATAAATTGATATCATATATTTAAAATCAAACTTAACCTACTAACTAGTTTTTAGGAAAAATTGTAAAAAAAGACTCTGGAACTTGAAAAACGCAGATAAGGACCCGTGACAACTTCACTATGAGTTTTGACAACTTTGTAATATATTATTATTGTAAAAAATCATAGTGAAGTTGTCACGGGTTTTTATCTGCGTTTTTTAAATTTCAAAGTCTTTATTTGCAATTTTTCCTAGTTTTTATATTAGGGTGGGAGAGAGCATGTGATATGATAGATCAAAGTTCAAACATTATGATCGGTACCCGTAGCATCCCTATTAGCACTTATCCATATATGTCCCTAATTCTACCCTCATAAAACGTTGTGTAGTATACACAACAGCCTTTCCAAAGGCAAAGAAAGAGGGAGAGACGAGCAGGTGAGAGGGAGGTCCACATTGTGATGGAACAACCCTTTTTATCACCAAACTTTGTCAACTACAAACATCTGTGCTGATGCTATGCACCTGAATCATCCTGTCTATCTATACAATCTAACACTACTAAACCCTTTTGCAAATAATTGTACAAGATCCTCTAAGAAATTATTGGAAATACTTTTCCTCCATTTCTAATTTGATGCGTGTACGTTTTTCTCTCTTAATAATAAGTTTTTTTTTAAAATTTATTCTTTCAGCATTGTTAGTTCCTGAAATTTTATTAATCTATTAGCACTGTTTAAGTCCCTTACACACTGCTACAAAATATTCATTTTACGTTAAAAAAACAGAAAAACACATACTTATGTTCACCTAGTATATGAAAATAGATGAGCATATTCATGTATGCTCATACTAGATGGGTAGACGAGTATAAACTCGTCTGTTCAAAGCGACAGAGTAGTATATTTATGTATACTTGTTTATTTTGTTTAAATATATGCATTATTTATTTTGGTCAGAACAGATAAATATAGTGATTTATATTCTTTTGTTCTAGTCATAAGAGACAAATATAGTATTTTTTTCTTCCCCATCTGTTCAGGACAAACGAATAAATAATAATTATTTACATCTCTTTTATCAACGTCTCTCTCTAAATAGATTTAAAAAAAAATTACAAAAATAGCATATTTTATTGTAATGATGTAATCGAATCTTACCCCTCTATATAATGTAGAAATTCAACAAAGTGGTGTATAGAGTAAGGGAAAGCATTCCGTCACTCATGAAACCGATCTCTCCAAGGAATGTTACTGTGCTACGTGCAAAGCACTAAGGTGAAAATTTATCAATAAAGTATATACTATTTCGGTTTACGTGAAATATATTTATAAATACTTAAATAAGCATATCAAAACAAATTTTCAGTTGATTAAAATTTGAAGAGATTAACAAAGCTAAATAATTTATATAACTATATCATATGTTACAATTACATGATCCTTTTAAAATACGGTGTTTTGATTAAAAGACTTATAATTTTAACATAATAAAGAATAAGAATGCAATAAAAAGAAATAAAACTAGAAGGACCTAATTTCAAATATGATAAAACTAAAGCACTGCCAAGTTAATTTTTCCTTATTTAATACTCCTTTTGTCCTTAATATAGGACCTAATTTAGGAGTTAATACTGATCCTATACAAAAGGTTTATCATTTTTTTCAAGTTAATCATATTAGTATTCTCCCAGTAATAATTAAGTAGGAGAAGAAGAGAAGAAATTAAGAGAAATATTTAAAATATTTTGAAAAAATATATCACATTAACTAATTTAACTAATTTTTTAATTTATTTAAATTAGTTAATTAGATTTTACATTAAGGGGATGTTTGGCATTTGAGAGAAGTGCATTTAAAAAGCACTTTTTTTCACAAATTAAGATAAATTTTTTCATATATTTATTTTATATATAATAAAATTATTTTTAAAATTATAGATTGGGTTTACCCAAACAACCTCTGAGAACTGAATATTTAACCATTTGTTTGCGGGAACAGGGCAGACACGAAAGTTAATACGTGGGAGACTGTGAGTCACGCATCCAACTTTCTTCAGGTGTCTAATCTTCTCGTCTAGGTTTGGCTCCCACATTGACTATATGCCTTATTCCTTTAACTTTTTGGCATAGATTATTATATTAATTTAAAGTTTAGCAAACGGTTTATTTCGATCCAGCTATAAAATCTTAATTTATTTTGACTCTAAATTTATATTTATTTTTTGAAGTCCTCCTTAATCACATATTAGGGAGTTCTTCATCAAGGCAGTATTATTTTATAGTCTTTTCCTTTGTATCCAAAAAAGTACTACTATTTTCCAGGACAAATGATTACTTTTCTGATTATTAATTTAAATGCTATTCATTTAATTTGAATAAACTAAGAAATTTAAATAAATTAATTAATTATAACATATGTTACTTAACCTTTCTAAAATAACTTAGTATGATATAAATTGGGTAAATTAGTTTGAGAAAAAAATGATAAATATGAGAGATAAAATACTCTCTAAGTAGGACCTACATTTAGAGCTAGAGGAGTAAAACAGATTTATAAATCATATCGAACATGTTTTACCATAATTAAGAAAAACTGTAAATTTTATTAATTCTGCCTTAAAATTTAATAAAATTTCAATTTTAGCCCATATCTAAGATATAAACTTTTTTAAAAAAATCTATGCATAATATTAAATGAAGAGTAAAATGATACATTTATGTTAAAAATCTAATGATGTGAATTATAAATAGGACTAAAATTTTTTTTCTCACTTTACCTTATACTATCTCCGATCCTAATTATAAGATCTTGTTTGCAGTGGTAAATAACACTAGATAAGTATAAATTAATTATCTAACTCTTATATTTTAATACCTAAGGAAGTAGAATGAAAAACCAATGCATGTGAATTTTATGTTATTCTCATTCCACTCGTGAAACTTTTTTATACCAAATATTAATATTATACCTTGAACCGAGCGCACTGAACTACCACATATGACAATCTGAACTTTAGTTATAGTTAACCTAACACAGCATGCATACGATACAATAATTGTCAAAGACTGAAAGAAATTATAATAACTAATATGTACTTGCATGTTTCTAGATATATTAACTTCATGGGCTTCTATACTACGCGAAGAAAAATATATTTATGTGTCTGTGTGTTTCTTATTTTGCATGTATTTGAAAATCTACAGTACATATAAAGATTAAGCCTAAACATTGCGCGTGTACACCAGATTGAACTATACATTTTAAGCCTATAGTTCAAAGTGTGGTCTTGTGATTGTCTTGGTGCTGGAATATTTTCTGACTCTCCTGTTTTAGTTGGTGTCACATTAAATTACTTGAATGAATATATGTAACAGATTCCTAGAGTGATGCAAAAGTATGATGAGTATAGATGTTTAATTTGTGTAGCATATATTTTCTGTCTCTTTCCAGAACGGTAGGTGGTGGGGACAACACAGCCAGCCTGTCTAACACTTCATTATATCTTTTTTAAGCCCCCCCCCCCCCGGTTCTACACAGAATGTTTAAAATCTTGTATATGCTATAGCATATAGATTTATAGACCAATCATTCTTATATCGTCTTGAATGTTAGACGAGGTTTTAATTTTGTGTATATCACGAGACAACTGAAGGGAAATAATGTTTCTTACGGTTATCATCAGATTTAACATAATTGAAATATATAACCTGAGTTGAAATATAATGTCACTTCATTACTTTACACATGGTTTGATTAATATTGTATAAAAAACTTTGTTTAATTTCCAACCATGCCATCATGCATCCATGTACTTACATTCGTTGGATTCTTTTTTGCTGAGGGAAAATTCTTTTTTCGCAGAAATTAGAAGGTAAAGTTTTGGTTACTGTTGGTTATGTTAAGGAAAGATACATGGCAGATCTACTTTTACAAGCTGTTTAAATATGGAGGAAGATTTGATTTGTGAGTTGAAGGAATTAACAACAGGAAAAGATGAAATAAATTTGACCTTTTAACAAAGGATCCACATGACGAGGTTAAAAAAGCTCTTAAGAAAATGAAAAATCGTAAAGTAGTTAGACTTGATGGTGCTTCCCTATCAAAGTTTAATAGGCCCGATGTGTTGTGGCTTTCATTAAGCTATTTAATGAGATTTTACGGTACAAGAAAATGCTTCATGATTGGAGGAAAAAAACTTTAATTCCTATTTACAAGAATAAAAAAATATATTCAAAAGTGTACAAGTTTACAGAGATAAAGCTTATGACCCATACAGTAAAATTATGGAAAAAAGTGATTGAACACCGATTGTGATTGGAGACTTTGCATTTCTAAGGACCACCGATTTTGGATGCATATCAGGAAGATCCACAACAGAAGTAATTTGTTTACTAAGGGGTTTATGAAAAATTATTAGAGTAAAGGAAGGGATTTCATATGGTTTTTATTGACTTGAAAAAAGTTTTACCATTTTTTTACCAGTGTAAAAACATCCAAAAGTGAAATAAACGATTTTCTTCTAAGAATTAGCCTACATTAGGGATCATCTTTAAGTGCTTATTGGTAGTTTTGGACATTATTCTAACTGGGCTCTTATAAGAAGAAATCCCTGAGAAAATGTTTTTTTTTTTTCAATGACATAGTTTCTTTGGCTGATTCAAGAGAAGAGAGATTAACTATAATTAAACTTAAGTTTTAAAGAAAGACCTTGGAGTTGAAAGATTGTCACTTGAGTAGCAGTAAGACAGAATATATTTATTAGCATTTTAATTAAAAAAAACAAGTTAGAAGTGCTTTAAAAGTTAAAATAAGATAGCAAATCATTTCACAAGCGGCAAGTTCAGATATTTGGATCAATATACAATACAAAAAATATGTTAAAATTGATGAAGATGTTAATCATGGAACACAAGGCTTGTTGTTATTATTGACATTTATTGTATTGTAAACATATAAATTTTTTTATATCAGTAAAATAAAATGGTGACAATCTGTCCACTTCAAGTTTGTTCCTTTATATATAAGAATACCGACAAAGAGATGGATTCTCATTACTATCATCATCCTCATATTTTGCGACTTTTGTCTTTCAGTTATGTAGAATTTTCCCGAAATAGAATTATATCCATGACTATTAAATCCGAGAGCATCCCACAAAGAAAACAAAAAGAAAGGGAACAAAAATCATTGTCATGTTGATAATAAAGTAAACGAACCATCAATTATAGGATGGTCACCACTTTTACACGATTAATTGAAACAAAACTAAACTGTGAATAGTTTGCTCATTAAGATTTGCAGCTCTCTTTCTCTCAAGAAAGTGAAGATCACCCAAACAGAAGAAGTTCAGTTGAAGGTCTAGAATATTCTGGAATTCGCTTTGGATCTGGGGAAGGTGAAGAAGAAGAAGAAATAATTCCAGTCCTCATATTGAGGTCCAGCTTCAAATCAGTCCTCATATTGGGGTCCAGGTTCAAATCAGGTATGCAAGATGATTCTTCTTCCTCTAAACCACTCGCTGCATCTGAGACTTGATCACAGTTGGAGTTGTTATCAGAAACATAATAAGGTTTTGTAATTGGCTCATCATTATTCTTGGCACTATTATTATATGATGATGATGCTGAGCTTCCAGACATTAATGGCGGATTTGGAGTTAACCGATGATTGGTCGGATCAATTCCTTTGTTTATGAGCTTTTTTCTCAGATGAGAGTTCCAATAGTTCTTCACCTCATTATCTGTCCTTCCTGGTAATCTTCCGGCTATCAGTGACCACCTATATATAACAATGCCATTGATCAATACAACAATAAGGCTCATCTCACACTAGGTTAAAATCAAAATTATTTCCTCCTTTGTTCTTGAAGTGAGAAAGCAAAACTTGAGGATTAACTTTATTAATACTCCCTCTAGTCTTAAATATATGAGCTAATTAAGAGATTTACTCTAGTCTTAAATATATGAGCTAAGTAAGAGATTTATTTTTGTCCAAAAGGTGAGAACTCAATTCATGTTATTTTCCAAATTTATTATTTTTCCTCAAACTATTTCTGCTGGTATGAAAGAAGGGTTCCATGTGTTTTACACATAATTAACTTGACAAAATTTTTAATTAATTTTTATAAATTAGTTATCAAACTTTTATGTTTATTTATTTATTTATTTATTTATTTTTGTGATAAACATCAAACTTTTATGTTTAAAATGAGAGGGAGTTATTAGATGGGATTAAGAAATATTCGAACCGGTTTCCTAGGAGGGCATGAAGCTTGATGATGAGATCTTCTTCATCTTCAGCAAACTTGCCTCTTTTAAGGTCTGGCCTCAGGTAGTTTATCCATCTCAGCCTACAACTTTTGCCGCAGCGAAGTAAACCTGAAGATTTAACAAAACTAATAATGTGAGCATCATTTCTACTAATTCGAAAAGCCTATTAATTCAAAAAACTAATTACCCAGAAGTGAAGAGATCAAAGTAAAATATCATATATATATATATATATAGAGAGAGAGAGAGAGAGAGAGAGGTACCAGCAGCTTGAGGGAGGATACGCCAGGAACCCTCGCCATGTTTGTTGATATGATCAATGAGTTTCTGATCTTCTTGTTTGGACCAAGCTCCTCTGTTCAAAACCGCCTTCTCACAGAAAGGTTTCCTCATTCTCCCCTTGTCCTCTCACACCTTCAAAAGGGCTAATATATATATATATATATATATATATATCAGTGTGTGTGTGTAAAAACCCTAGGTAGCTAGCTAGAACAGGAAAGGAAGACAATGGCAGGGGCGGTGACAGTGAGGAAAATAGCAAGTGTTTAAGAAAGAGAAAAAGAATGGAGGGTGCGTAGCATCACATATTGCGTTCGAAAGTGTATATATATGTGTGTGTACAGATATACACGCCCACATATATATATATATATATATATATATAATAAGAGAAGAAGACGAAGGAGAGAGAGAGGGAAGAGAGAGAGGGAGGGCGGGAGGAATGGCTCATAAAAAAGTTGGTGCGCTCGCGCTTGGTTAGTTGTCCGCTAATTATTAGTCAATAATCACGTACCGTCCTTCCTCCATCCATTTTTTTTTTTGGGCTTCTAAATTCATTCACTTTGATTTCTCCAATGAGAAGTTGACATGCGTATATAACATTGTTTGTTTCTGGTGCTTCAGCAATGGGCTTATTTGGAATATTGGCTTATAAGTAGCTTTTCAAACGTAATTTACGAAATACAAGATAAGTATATGAATAGGGTTTTATCTCAACTTGCGTGAAAATACTTATAAGTACTTTTGTAACGTTGATCCAAACAAGCCCAATATTAGAAGTACTTTTTATATGTACAAATTACTAAAAAAAAAGTTAATATAATAATTACATAAAAGATAGATTTTATAATATATGTTAATTTGAAGGAACAAAATTGTTGATAATATATTTTTTACCCACATAATTAATAATATATAAGATAATGTAATTAATAATTAATTAATATGTGTACATATATTTATAAAATATAAGATTATATATGTTTATAAAAAAACAATAGATGGGTGTTAAAATCATATTATCATTGAGATCTACTCTAACAGGTACTTTGACACTCTTCAATTTGAGCCAGGAGCAGAATGGATTCACTTCTTCTGAAACTATGATTTTGAACCCAAAACTATGGTTTTGGCCCAAACCATGGTTTCTCTAGAATTGTCCCTGTTTGGCCGTCTCTTTTTCCAAATCATGGTTTGGAGAGACAGCCAAACATGCCCATAATCTCACTTTTAGATATTCATGTAGGTGTTAGATTTTGTCCTTGAAGTGAGGTTGTAGTGTTCGATAGAGGGGGTGTTTGGATAAAACTAAATTATGGTTTGGAGAATAGCTTCTAAAGAATAGATTTTAAGAGAATAGATTTTTGGGCTTGTTTGGGTAACATTCCAAATCAAGGTTTGGAAATCCAAACCATGGTTTGTGTAAAAAAGTTGCCAAACAGGGGGCAAAATTAACAAACCATAGTTTTGGGTCAAAACCATAGTTTCAGAAAAAATAAATCCATTTTGCTTCTGGCTCAAATTAGAAAGTATGATTGTGCCTGTCAGAGTAAATTTCAACCATAATATGACTTTAACACTCCTCAATTAATTTTTTTTATAAACATATTTAATCTTATATTTTATAAATATATATACACATATTAATTATTTATTAATTACATTATCTTATATGTTATTAATTATGTTGGTAAAAAATATATTATTAACAATTTTATTCCTTCAAATTAAAATATATTATAAAATCCATGTTTTAGGTAATTATCATATTAATTTATGCTTTTTTTAGTAATTAGTATATATAAAAAGTGTTTCTGATAACAGCTATCCAAACACTCTCACTTTATCAGAACTACTTTTTCACAAAATCTATTCTTCTAAAGCTATTCTCCAAACTATGGTTTGGTTTTATCCAAATACCCCCAAATTTGTGAAAAATAGATTTTATAAAAAAGTGATTCTGATAAAATGAGAGTGTTTAGATAGTTGTTATTAGAAGCAACTTTTATATGTGCAAATTACTAAAAAAGGCATAAGTTAATATGATAATTACATAAAATATAAATTTTATAATATGTTTTAATTTAAAGGAATAAAATTGTTAATAATAATTTTTTACCAACATAATTAATAATATATAAGAAGATGTAATTAATAAATAATTAATATGTGTATATATATTTATAAAATATAAGATTAAAAAAGTTTTTGTAAAAAATGAATATTTTTTACTAACAGAAAGATATTATTTTATTTTAAAAATTATAAATATGAAATAGCATGATATTTTTTTATTTTGAAATATTTCATTTATCTTTTCCTCTCATATATATGATTCTCTTAGGCCCTCTCTTAGTGTGTGCCTGGTTGTTGAGATCATTTGTATATGCCAGCAATCGAGTCAAGGGGCATTTTTTGTCCAGGTGATGTTGCCTACCTTCTGGCATTCCAATAGCCAAAATTTCAGCATCAGAAGTGAGATGATTTCATTTTTCACATAACCATGGTTTTAGAGGTTAAAATCATAATTTCAGTTTAAACCATGGTTTTCCAAAATATTAGGGTGCTTGGATGTCATCTGATCCAAATCATGATTTTGCCTCCCAAACTATGGTTTTGGATGACATCCAAACGGGTCCTTCGTATCTGTCAGATTGGTAGTAGTTATATTTATTCATTTACTTGTACTGTTCATGTTGGATTTCAATTTTTCTTATTTGTCTAAATTAGTAGACGAAAGGTTTAAAGGGATTTAAAAGAATATGATAGAATTTAATATACTAGTTTAATATTGCCCTACTTGTACACTCAATGTTCAATTCAAACTTTCAAGCAGAAACTATACAATGCGATATTATTTGAATGTATTGATTAATTTCTAAAAACAAAAATTATTCATGGATAACTTTATGATTGAATTAAAATATTAATTTTCATGCTTAATATTGTCATGCTCCAATCGAAGGCTCTATTTTAAGAGAAATTTAAGAGTTGTTTGGTTTTTTGTCTTTAAAATAGTTTTTTTTTGAAATAGAAAAAAACATGTTTAAAAGAATATGATAGTACTACTTTGGTCCTTAGTATAAGAGCTAGTTTGGTATTCGATTTAGTCTTAAATATAGGATCCCAATCCATTTTATCTTTCATATTTATCCATTTTTTTACAAAGTAATCCTTGTAGTAGTTACACATATTAAGTATTCCATCAAATGATAGTTTTAGCCAAAACATATGATTAGCAAGGGTATTATAGGGAAGAACACATAATTATTACAAATAACTAACTTAACAAACTTTCTTAATTAATATACTTAAATTAGTTAACTAACTCCTATATTAAAGACCGGAAGTAGTATTTAATATATTAGTTTAAGTATTGACTACTTTTGCTTTCATAGTTTCATGAGTACTCTTATTTAGCAAGAGTAGCTAGTAACTATACAATAGTAGTCACCAAATTTTTACAAGCAAAAGTTGTTAATCATGAATTTAAAGTAGTTAATAACTAAATAAGAATAGTCACTGAAGTTTTGGTGACATTTTTGGAGCTTTGATAACTAACTGTTAGAAGAGTTGTTGGCACTAGAACTCCGGCCGGGAGTGCTTATGTGGCATTATTTTTTTTACAAAAAGGTGAAGGGCAGTTGGATCATTTGGTCATATTTAAAAATTTCAAAATAGTACAAGGAGGTTTTATATTAAAATTTGAAATTTACCCATCTTAATTTGTCATTTAACCTTTTTAAAGATATTTTCATGTCATTTTTCAAATTTGTTTTCGAAAACCAAAAAAATCAGAACATCCGGCCATATGATATATTTTTTTCTTATCGTCCCATAAAACTAGAGGAGATTGACTATACTATATTTTCAATTTTCACTAATGACAATCATGCTACTAAAGTAAACTAAATTAGGTAGATTAAAAAATAGTTAAATTATTTATTTGTTAAAAATATATGTTTTTTTAAAATATCCTCTTATATATGTATATATCTTTTGCGTTGAGACTATCTATTTATTCAAACTCTTTTAACAAAGGCAATCAACAAGGATAGTTTGAAAAAAAAATATGAAAAATAAAATAAATTAAGATCTTATATTTAAAATCAAATCAAATTACTCAATTAATTTTTATATTAGGCGCAAAAGGGAGTAGAAATATAAAAAGCAAAGTCATTGAAGAGTTGATTTGTAAATTTGAAAGTGGCGTTGGGTCACACATGTTTGACAGTTGACCGTTAGTTTTAAATATAACCTACTCTTTGTAGAAATAATGATACATCAAGTTTTTTTTTTTTTGGGTCCAAAATGATACATCAAGTTTAGTTGCCGCAAATTTCCACTTACACACACAATCATATTGCCGCTGCTTCTCACAAAAGGAGATCCTACTCAAAAAGTGGCTGACGAGAGGGTCTTCAACACTACCTCTAGTGTTTAATATAAGAGCTTGATAACTAATTTAAGGATATTAAAAAAAAATAGTTATATTAGTTATTTGTAATAAAATATGTTTGTTTTCTCTATAATACTTTTGCTAATCATGCATATTATTAGCTATAATTACTTTTAATGAAACCTTTAACATATGTAACTACTACAAAAACTACTTTGAAAATAAATAAATAAATATAAGAGACAAAATAGATTATGGTCTTATATTTAAAATCAAATTGAATATCAAACTAGATATTATATTAAGGATTAGATGTAGTAATATTTTAAATAATATTGATGCAGGGGATGAGAAAGAGAGGGATTCAAAGATAAGAGATGAGTTCAAAGGGAAGACAATGTAATTCTCATTAATATCACTTAAAGGCGTATAATAAAGCAAATGTAATAAGAGGTGATTTATGAGCGCCAACCTAACTCTACAAATTAAATATAATAGTAAAATATTATAGAAACCTAAAATTAAATCAAAATATTATGAATGATACCAATAATGACTGAAAGATAACAATAATGTCAAGGAAAAAAAAATCAACATTAAAACAAAATATTTTTAATTGTTTTTCTTATAAAGCTAAATATTTAAAATTCTAACTAACTATTATTTGATATTTCAAGGAGAGTTTACACGCCACTTTGCCAATGGCCATGTTATATACCACTTTGTTTGTATATGTAAGTTTCTTGTAGGAGAAAAGTTCATTCCTAAATATAAGTTACTTGTAGGCCAATCAATGATACTTTTTTAATTTTACCTCTATTCAATACAATAAAAAAAAAATAGGTGAGAGAAAATGTATAATACATTTTTTTCAATACCCGAGGGTGAGGTACTACTGTATAGGAACAGAGGCTGGTGTGTGCGCATTATTACTGGTTTGATCTGTAATATGTAATCCTAACACAGTCATATGATTAATAAATTATTTTTTAAAGTTGGTCTATCAAATGCTGGCAAAAAAAAAAGTCTATTAAAAAAATTTATTATTGACGCAGCGATTCTTATTTTTAAAAAATAATTAAATATAAGATGAGTAATAAAGATAATCATTTTATAAAAATAAATTTAAGCTAAAACATTTGGATTATAAAATTTTAATTTTGTGGTTTTCTTCTAATTAGATGACATAAATTTTTTTTAATATTTTAAATGATATGCAATTCCATGAATAAATAAGATCGCCTCGCCTGCCATTTGTAGGTTTGCTTGGAATAATTTATAAGTAACTTTTTTATCATGATTTATGTAATACGTAAATATGACAGTAAAATTTTGTTTCAACTTATGTAAATTATACTTATATGTTTGTAATTGCCAACCCAAACGTGGATGGTGACCGGGGAAAGAGCAGGCGGCACAGCGTTTTTTTTTTTTTGGGTTTGAAATAAAAAGTGTAGACTCTTTTTTGTATTTTGTCATGGTAATAAGAAAAATATTAGATCCATTTTTTAATATTTAAGCTCTACAAAGATAAATCAAAAATGAAATTACACAAAAATTTAATAAAATATAAAAAAATAAAAATTAAGAAATTGTACCCAATTTTCACAAACTTCATGCCATTCTTCGCTTATAATAACGTGATAATGGTATCATGAAGATTATTCTTTTCAATTTGGTGTATATTTTATATTAAATTAATGGTTTTTGGAAATATTCAAACAGATAAATACTAGCTTGGACTGATCGATGGAACTTGCGGTTGTTGACCAGTGAGTTGACTTGCCAGAATGCAAAGAAGGTCGGGTGATGGAATCACATATATATCACTCAAATTCTTCCAAACCTACCTACCTATCATTATAAGGACCCCGGCCAGTAACGATTTCCAATTTTGATCAGATTTAATTAATTCAACATTTTAAAATAATAACAACTTCCTTGAGCAGCTATTTTTGTTTTGCTTTGCTTTTTTTTTTTTTTTTTGCATTTGTTTAGATTTCCCTTTTCAAGACCTTGGACCCGACGCAATTTGACATTTGCTTGCTTGGTTTCCTAAACCCATACGATGTAGGAGTACATAAAGGCTATGAAGATTGTATGCTTTCCTTTACCACCTTCAAACTTGAGGGTTCGCGAAAGCAGTTCGGTGACTTAATTAAATTATGGACCCATGAGTATAATTAATAAACGGCACACACACACACATATAGAGTTGATGATGGATCTCATCCATTGAAATATTGGTCCACAATTTCAAGTCCTACCACTTCCCTTTCTCGTAGCTAACTCAGTCCAACATGTATAACATACGTTGACCTGCACTTCCTCTTCTTCTGTAGAGCTTCAAACGGTGTCATTTGAATATTGTTGTGATAATTATTGTTATAAATAAATTCGGCCGATAAATGATGCTAGTTCCCTTTTAACTCAAGCACACAGACCCTCAACATGTCCTTTAAGGTATAGATGGTTGTTTTAGCTTAATCTGCTCAAGAATAAGAAGTGATACTAAATCTCACTAGAGTCCGTAAAGTTTCTTGTAAGGACCTTTAAAAATTTAGGATAAAACTTTACATCTCTATCAAAAATTATTTTATTGGGCACTTCATGCAACTTTACAATCTCCTTAATGTACAAGTAAGCCAACTCATCCAAGACATACACACACACAGAGGTAACTTTGATAGCAAGGAAATGGGTTGAGTTGGTTAATCTATCTGTCCATCGCTACCCATATGACACTGTCCCGACAATGTCGTTGGTTGGCCCATCATAAAATTTATGGGCACACTATCCCATTTTTATTCAGGAATTTTTAAGGGTAATTATAGTGTACTTGGTGGTTTCAGGTATTCTATCTTCACCTTTTAACATGCCAAACACTACGACATTTTGATAGCTCCAAAATGCATCGTGTACTATGAGTTTTCTACCATCGAATCCAATCAGTCTTTCTTTTCTAGCTCAAGGTAAAATCTTTACCTTTAAATTCTTGTTTGTAAAGTGCCTGCAAACCTTCACGGGCTACTTGAACATCTCTTATAACTTGCAATTCAGAACGAACGAACTCAAAAGGATGGTTAGGTTTAATGTTATAATTAGTCTATACATTTATGGCCCTATCGTTCTTATTAAAACCCTAGTATCGCTTTGAATGTTAGACGAGGTTTTGGTGCATATCACGAGACTCTCTCCAACCATATGCCATCATATGCAGGTGTACTTAAATTCATTGGATCGTTTTTTTTTTTGGAGGGAAAATTATTTTCTCATGGAAAATTTTCTCTATATCCACATATATCCATGAGAAAATATGTGATAAAGTTGTTTCTCTTGGATTTATAAGGATTTTCTAATGTATTTTTGACCTAAAAAACACTGTTTTAATTTCCTTCTCAATATATATATATAAATATGTGAAGCAGCGTTATCTCATATCCTTAAAAGAAAATCATCACTTGAACATCCCATGCATGCTTATTTTATCCTTTGATAAGTTAAGAGGGGAAATTTCTCTTAATCCTAATATTGTAATTTCCTTATATTAAACAAAGGAAAAATGGTGACAATCTTCACACTTCAAGATTTATCTCTATATATAGATATGCCGAAAAAGAGATAGATTCTCATCATGATCCTCTCATCGTCATCCCCCCCATATCTTGCGGCTTTTGACTTTCAGTTACGCACAATTTTCCCAACATAGAACTATATCCATTAATATTATAGTCGAGATCATCCTAGTAAAAAAGAAAACTTAAGATGTAAATTTGTATAAGAAGTTTTCATTCAAGAGTACTTGGCATCTCAAAGTTTTTTATTTTTGGGTGTAAATTTGTCTTGAAAATTTAAAATTATAACAATTTTATTCCAACCATTTGAAAAAAAATAACGTTGACTACTAAAATAGTAATATTAGTTGTTAACATTATTAATGATAGGGGTATGAAATTGCTAGGATTTTAAAATTGACACAAAATTTATATCTAAAGCAACTTCAAAACAGATAAGGAGCAACAACCATTTTAAGTATAGGAAATTAATGTTGATGATGAAGAAAATGAACTATCAGTTTTATGATGGTCACCACTTTTACATGATTGAAACAAAAATGAACTATGAATAGTTTGTGCACTAAGATTTGTAGCTCTCTTTCTCTGAAGAAAATGAAGATCACCTAAACAGAAGAAGTTCAGTTGATGTTCTAGAATATTCTGGAACTGGCTTTGGATCTGGGGGAGGTAAAGAAGAAGAAGAAGAAATAATTCCAATCCTCATAGTGAGGTCGAGGTTCAAATCAGGTATGCAAGATGATTCTTCCTCCTCTAAACCACTTGCTGCATCTGAGACTTGATCGCGATCAGATTTGTTATCAGAGACATAATAAGGTTTTGTTGTAATTGGCTCATCATTATTATTCTTGGCACTATTATTATATGATGATGAGGCTGAGCTTCCAGGCATTAATGGCGGATTTCGAGTTAACCGACGATTCTTCGGATCAATTCCTTCATTTATGAGCTTTTTTCTCAGATGAGAGTTCCAATAGTTCTTCACCTCATTATTTGTCCTCCCTGGTAATCTTCCAGCTATCAGTGACCACCTATACATCACAATGTCATCAATCAATAATGCAACAAGAAGACTTATCTCATTACGAAAAGAGCATGTTAAATAAATATGTTTTGTGGACGGTGTAAGGATAGTTAATGGATAATCCGTTAATAATTTAGCCACGGAAAAATTACATTGGTTTGCTTCCTTTTTCTTAATGAACAGAGAAATCCTAATTAGTAATTAGATGGGATAATTAAGAAGTTATCGCACCGGTTGCCTAGAAGGGCATGAAGCTTGATGATGAGATCTTCTTCATCTTCGGCAAAGTTGCCTCTTTTGATGTCTGGCCTCAGATAGTTCATCCACCTCAGCCTACAACTTTTGCCGCAGCGAAGTAATCCTGAAGATTTAACAAAACTTATAATATGAGCATCATTTCTACAAAGAATTCGGAAATTAAAGTCCATTAACTCAACAAACTATGAAGCCAGAAGTGAAGAGAGATCAATTAAAATGTCATATATAGATATACATATATATAGAGGGGGGGGGGGGGGAGAGAGACCAGCAGCTTGAGGGAGGGTACGCCAGGAACCCTCGCCATATTTGTTGATGTAATCAATGAGTTTCTGATCTTCTTGTTTGGACCAAGCTCCTCTGCTCAAACCCACCTTCTCACAGAAAGGTTTCCTCATCTTCCCTTTATCCTCTCAAACGTGTTTGTGAAAACCCAAGGTAGCTAGCCAGTGCCGGGAAGGAAGATGATGATTAGGCCAACGGTATATCTGTGTGTGTGTGTGAGAAGAAGAATGGCGGGTGCGTAGCATCACATAGGGCGTTCAAAGGTGCATGTGTGTATATATATACATACGTGTATAGACAGCAGGTCAGATATATGGGTTAGTACCCTTTTTAATCTCTGAAAATTGACCTTTTTTTATTTTTCATCTTTAAAATTTGAAATCAGTGGTCTTGGTCCTAAAATTTGACCCCATCTTGACTTTGATCCATAACATTTGAAATTAGTGATTTTTTTTATTTGTATAACTCAGAGTATTTTCAAATCACTTTAGATTTAAAACTAATTTTTATATTTTTTTTGGAATTCAAATTTGTATTCTTTTTCTTATAAGAATGAAACTACTTACTATATCAATCAAGGGCTTGTTAGTTAAAATTAGTGATCTTGGTCATGAAATTTGACTTCATTTCAATCTGGTTAAAAATTTTTGGTCCTTAAAACAGAATTTTTTTGCCTTAAAATATGGATACAAATTAAAATTAATTAGGTGAAATTTTTGAGACTAAAAATGATTTTTATATTATATATAAAAAAAATAAAAGAAGACGGGAAGAGGGGGAGTCTGACACAGAGTTGGTGGAGTGTGCTTGGTTAGTTGTCCACCAATTATAGTAGTCAGTAATCACGTACCGTCCTTCCCACATCTAATTTTTTTTCCTTTTAATTTCTTTTAATTTTGGTTGAATAATTTCTCTTGCTTCGATTTCTCCCATGAGATACTGACATCTGTAAATAACATTGTTTTGTTTTTTTGTTTTTTAATTTTTATATGTTCCTACCATCTCACCCTAAAATCTTCATGTTATCATGTATGAGTCGGGTTTAGGAGCAGAAAGATGAAGATATGCCTACAAGTTCTAAAAATGCTTACATAGGTATTTGCAGATTGTCTGCTAACAAAGCTGTCATATCAATAATGAGAATTAAACTTATAACTTTATAAGTTATGAGTTAATTCCTTATTAGTTGGATCAACATTTGTGGATGTTCCTGTTGGATTTTGATTCACTCTATTTGTCTAATTTTTCTAAATGCTGAGTTTACTTGAATTGAAAAGAACATGATAGGATTTTAGTTTAACTTTGCGCAATTTTTACACTGAATGTCCAAGTCAAACTTTCATGGATTAAGCTAAATTTACGTTTGGATTAAAATATTAACTTTCATGTTATAAGGTTGTTTTATAAAGCCGAACATCCCATTTTTGGTGCGACAAAACTATTGTAGGCGTGAACGTTATGAAATGTTTTTATCTATAAAGTTTGAATTCAAGGCTTTATTATAGAAATTTATTTTTCACTCGATGTAACTACAGATAATTGCATGCTTTGTACATTAAAATGCCTGTGAGATTTTTTTTTTCTTATTTTATATTCAACAGCACCATATCCGGTCAAAAAAAAAAACTTCAACAGGACCATATACTCGCTACAATTTTTTTGTCTTATAGATAGCATATTTTTTTCCCAAAAAATTTAATCTTTATCTGATTCTGATATTGAAACCCACAAAAAAAAAAAGATTTTCACAAACTGGTCCATATATGATGATATGTAAAATGTTTGAAGAAGTAGATAAAATGATACCATCTTCTTTTCTCTAATATAAAAATTAGTTAGAGATTAAATTTGGTCATAAATATAATATTCTAACATATTTTATCTTTCAAATTTGTAAATTTTTCTCAAAATATTTATTTTGAATGAACATAATATTATGGAGACTTCTACCAAAAGGTAGTTCTAATATTATATGATTAAAAAAATAGTTTAGGAAAGCCTACATTTATTATAGATAATTAACTTAATTATTTTTTTTAATATCTTTAAACTAGAGTGCTGAATATACTATAAATAAAATTATCTTGTTAGATATAGACCAAAAAAAGATGCTGAATATATATATATATATATAGAGAAAATAAGATTAGAACAGTGGATGTATTTAATACCTCTACCTTTTGGCCCAAAAAAAACATCTGCCTGGAATTTTATATTTAACTAGTGGTTTTGGCGAATATCCAAGGCGACCTGGACTGATCGATGGAACATGCGGCTATTGACCAATGAGCCGACTTGCCGCAGTACAAAGAAGGTCAGATGATGAATCTTATCCCTCGAATCCTTCTTTTTTTCTTTTTTTCTTTTTTGCCAGCTATCCCTCGAATCCTTCTAAACCTACCTATCTACACCTGTCAGTCTATTAGACCCTTTCGAGAGGAAATATGTCTATGTTTAATAGGGAAAATGAGATGATAATTTCAATTAATATTAAATATTTTTTTATATATGTCTATATTTAATAAAAATAATAAAAGAGTAAAAATTAATATGATGTTAGAATTTAACATAGCTAAGGAGAGTAATATATATAAGAAATCACTTGAATTTTATGACATTTAATTTTTTAAAATTATTTCTTTTAGTATGCGTAAATTAGTCAACCATTTTTTTATATTAAGTACCCAATAATGATTTCAATTTTCATCAAAATTAATTAATTCAATCTTTTAAAATAACAACTTCCTTGAGCACCAAATTTTTTTTTTTTTGGTGATATGATGGTTTTGAGTACGTTTCGATTCTCCTTTACAAGACTTTTGTATTGAAACCGATGCAATTTGACTTTTTTTTTAAAGGTTAAAACATATAAAACTCTCTTGAACTTTGGGCTAGTTACATATATCTTTTCCGTCTTTAAAAATTTAAAATAAAGATCGTAATATTTCATGTTTTAATTATTAACTCCTGTTGTAAAAATTACTGTTAAAGTTAACAGCTTTTGCCACGTCAACCTTTTTATATTTTTTTATCATATGCCAGATCATTTAAAAAATAATGCTTGCAATTTAAACAAGCAATTTTGAATTTTTTAAATACCTAACATGAAATACTTAATTACTTTAAAAAGATCAAATATTTAAATATAAAAAATTTATTTGATTGAGTCCTTTTTACATAAAAATTATAGAGAAATACAAAAAAATTTGACATAGCAAAAACTGTTAATTTTAATGGTAATTTTAACAGTAGGGCGTTAATAATCAAAACACTAAATATTTTACGCTTTTAAAGGTGAGGGAGGTTATACTCAGCTGACCCAAAGTTTAGCGGGTTTTGTGAATTTTAGCTTTTTTTTAAAATAAAAACTAAAAAAGAAAAATTACAAATAAAGACCCCCAATATATAAAATAGTAATTAGGGATCTTAACTTTGAAAAATAGCTTCAGAGGACCCAATCCCAAATTGCAAATACGAAATGATAGTGGAATGTCCAAAATGCCCTTCATTTTTTCTCTTTCTTCCTCTCCAGATCTTCTTCCCTTTCCTTCTTCTTTTCCTCTCTCTCTCTTTCTTTGTTATTCTCTTTCCTTTGGTTCTATCATAAATATTTAACACGTGTTCCTAGCTTTTGATTGGGAACAAGTATGATGATTGTATTTCGGTGGCTAAATTGATTAAGGAGTGGGATGTGAGGAACAAACAAGCTCTAAATATAATGCTAAACGAGTAAAGTTCTCGCATTATACGTGGAATTTGATAGTTTCTTGTGCATATGATATGACGGTTTACATATGGGATTTCATGGTTGAGGATGCACTTGTGGGTAGAGATGATCATCATAGTGCATTTGTCACTGGTGTTGATATGAGCATGCTTCTTGAGGGGCTTATGACAGTTTTGATGCTATAATTTTATACATTGGGAGGAAATGAAAGGTGAAGTTGATGATGAAAGATGTTAATCAGAAGTGGTTGCTTTCAGAAATCTGCATATTATTATTTCAGCAGAGAAATTTACAATTGTATAAAAATGTTATGCGAACTTGTTATTTTACATACTTAACTTGTCATTCGCTATTATGGACTTGTCATTTACTATTTATCAGAAGTGGTTGCTGTCAGAAATCTGCACATTGTTATTTCAGCAGAGAAATTTACAATTGTATGAAAATGTTATGGGAACTTGCTATTTTACTTACTTGACTTGTCATTTGCTATTGTGGACTTGTCATTTACTGTTTATCAGAAGTGGTTGCTGTTAGAAATCTGCACATTGTTATTTCAGCAGAGAAATTTACAATTGTATAAAAACATTATGGGAACTTGTCATTTTACATACTTGACTTGTCATTCGCTATTGTGGACTTGTCATTTACTGTTTATCAGAAGTGGTTGCTGTCAGAAATCTGCACATTGTTATTTTAGCAGAGAAATTTACAATTGTATGAAAATGTTATGGGAACTTGTCATTTTACATACTTGACTTGTCATTCACTATTGTGGACTTGTCATTTACTGTTTATCAGAAGTGGCTGCTGTCAGAAATCTGCACATTGTTATTTCAGTAGAGAAATTTACAATTGTATGAAAATGTTATGGGAACTTGTCATTTTACATACTTAACTTGTCATTTGCTATTATGGACTTGTCATTTATTGTTTATCAGAAGTGGCTGCTGTTAAAAATCTGCACATTGTTATTTTAGTAGAGAAATTTACAATTGTATGAAAACGTTATGAGAACTTGTTATTTTACATACTTAACTTGTCATTTGCTATTGTGGACTTGTCATTTACTGTTTATCAAAAGTGGTTACTATCAGAAATGTGCAAATTGTAATCCTAGCAGAAAAAGTATGAAAATGTACGAAAACCTTATGAAAATTTGTCATTTGCCATACTTAACTTGTCATTCGTTATTGTGGACTTGTCATTTACTGTTTATCAAAAGTGGTTACTATCAGAAATGTGCAAATTGTAATCCGAGCAGAAAAAGTATGAAAATGTACGAAAACCTTATAAAAATTTGTCATTTGCCATACTTAACTTGTCATTCGCCATTGTGGACTTGTCATTTTGTGTTTATTAGAAGTGGTTGCTGTCAGAAATGTGCAAATTGTAATTCCAGCAGAAAAGTATGAAAATGTATGAAAACGTTATGGGAACTTGTCATTAGCCATACTTAACTTGTCATTGGCTATAGTGAACTTGTAATTTCGTGTTTATCAGAAGTGGTTATTGTCAGAAATGTGTGAATTATAATTCTGGCAGAAAAAGTATGAAAACGTTATGGGAACTTGTCATTTGCTATTGTGGACTTGTCATTTTAACTTGACAAATGACAAGTTCAGTAAGGCCAATGACAAGTTCCCATAAGGTTTTCATACAATTTTAAATTTCTTTGTTGAAAGAAGAATTTACAGATTTCTTTGACAGCAAACACTTCTAATATAGGATTTATGACAAGTTCAGTTAGGCCAATGACAAGTTAAGTAAGGCCAATAACAAGTTTTGATAAGGTTTTTATACAAGATGAAAAATGCACAGCTCATGCTTTCTAGTCCACTATGTTACCCTTTTTGCATTGCCCTTGATTTCAATTGTTTATATATTTTCTTAAAAACAAAAAATAGAAGGAATATAAAATTTTAGTTTGACCACACTCCAAAAACTTCCCAACAAAATAAAGCTTATCATTGAACTCACACGTTGCCAATCATTTATGAATAAAGAGAACATAAACTCAAAGAATATTAAAAGGGAACCCTCTGTGTTTAGCTTCATTCTCTACTTATAAACCAATCAATAAATCAAGGGAAAGAATAGAACAAAGAAGGTAATATTTGAATCTCCCTCTTTGGGTATGGATTCAAGGAAGAGTGAATCAAAAGATGATACACTTTCATCTCAAGCTGCAATATATGGAGAGTATATGATACGGAAGACGAGAATGATTCCTTCCTACTAGCAGTACCCACTGTCACCACTGCAACTATCTTCAATTTCAACCTAGAACTCGGTGACAAAAAGGAACCCAATTCCTTACCTGAGCTAGGCTTCAACAATGTCATCATATAAGGATCTCAATAACTTGCTGAAGTGAGAACAATTTGCACAATGCCTCTTTCTATGTACTTACTATACCTTTCTAAGCATTTCAGCTTTTGATGGTTAACTCTCACGCAACAGCCTGATAAAATAAAGCTTCTTGGCAATCCCCTAAAATCTCTGGCATGCCTCTCTACGTCAATTGCTAACAATGTTTGAAGGAAAAAGAATCAATTAGGTTAAATAGTGAGCACACTATGCTAGGATGCATTAAAAGATGAGCAAAGCACGTTCTTTTTTTCTTTTGACCAAAGAATAAACCATTGTCCAAACATATCAGTTTGGACAAAACAAACTAACACTAGTGCAATGTCAATGGAACCTTTATGCTTACAGGTCAATTCAATTTATAAGAAAAGAAAGTTTAACCAAACCAAAGCGTCCAAGTAGCAAGTTAACAAATGATATAAATCAAAATGCAAATTTCAATAGTTGCTTTATATGGTCTTGTCACAATGATACTTGATCAATTTTCACTAGATTATTTGGGATAAACTCTCCCAGTACCAGGCAAAGCCAATAGAAATTAAACAAATTAAGGGCTCGCAGTCATGCAAAGAGAGGTAGGCACATAAGATCATGGTGATGAATGAGTGAACTTACTTGTTGCAAAGAGGCGAGAGTATATTGATTCAGAGACTTCTTCACAGCTCTCTCAAATAGAGCACCCCAATCGTTCAAAAACAGAGGTGGAGGTGTAGGGAAAAGTAAAAGTCGCACTTGCTTGCCATCGAGTCTGAGATAGAGTGAGGAGTAAGGACCTAGGGAGATGAGTTCAACTTTGAACAAGGATTTATCAGCAGTGTTGAGGTAGGATAAGGAATCAGGGAACAGATGAAGGATTGGAAGAGGACTGGTCTCTCATCGACATCGAGGAACAGATAAAGGATTAGGGGAAAACAGAAGGGTGCTTTCGTCTTTTACTCAACATTTTATAATTTCAATTTGGGACCAGGTCTCTGATAGGAAGTATCTAAATTCAAGGACTCAAATAGCAATTTTATGTATTCCACGGTCTTTATTTGTAATTTTTCCAACTAAAAACTTGCTTATTAATCAAAAGAGTATGAAGATTAGCTTCCTTCATCAAGATCCATCTTTTGATAGGAAGGTAGATATTGATCAAGAATACAAAAGTTAGGTTCCATTTCATGAGAAGCTTTCACCAAATAATCAGCAGCTGAAAGGTTTTCTGTAGCACTGTGAAGAATAAAAACCCGTCACTCCCTATGAATACTATTCCTAATATCATCGACTATGCCTCTAAAATGGTGATTGCTATCACAACTTCTAATATAAAAATTAATTGTTTGAAAAAATTGCAATATGTCTAAATTCTTTGTTCCAACAAATATTGAGACCATTGATGGATGCAATTTGACATTTGCTTGCTAGGTTTCCTAGACCTACTATGTAGCACTTATATTAATGATTCATCAATAAGATAATAAATGATACTCCTTTATTTTTTGCTACCATTTATTTATATAACACATTATTAAATTTTTTTATATGAATCTACTATTTTAATTTTTATTTATTAGTATTTTTTTATATTTTTTGATTCTATTTATAAGTTACTTTCAATATGTTTTACTGCAACCAACAAACATTTAAATCTCATTAACTGTACTTTAAAATTAAATAACTTTTCAACTTTAAGTTTATTTAATATATTTTGAAAAAATAACAATGTATACATGATGATAAATAAAGTTTAAACTAGTATATTTAGAGAAAATTGCAAATAAAGACACCCCAATATATAAAATGGCAATCAAGGGCCTTGAATTTAAGAAATTGCTGCCAAGGACCCGGTTCCAATTTGCAACCATGAAGTGTGTGTTAAATGGCCGAAATGCCCCTCCCTTGTTTGGAATAAAAAAACCTGTCCGCGGTCTCCTCCCCCAAATGCACGATAACTTCCCCCTACTCTGTATCCCCCTAGCCATTTTTTGCAGTCTGTCCATTTTCACACAGGAGTTTGCTTCTACTTTGTGGCGAGAGGAGTATTGTGTGAGAGAAGAGTGTATTTGCTATAGGAGAGGAGAACGGAGTGGTGCTAGAGTAATGATCTATTGGCATTATCAACGGCAAGGGAGGAGGTAGAGGCATCGTGACAATCGTGTGTGGCTATCAGAGTTAATAGCGGCATTTAGCGACAAAATCTGGTGGTAAGTTTGAAGCTTTGGTTTGTTTGTGCTGGTTGCTGCATGTGTGATACATTAAGGAGAGGGAATACGTTTAGGGTAGGAAAGTAAATATATGTTTTTCTGTCGAATAAGTTGTGATTGATTGGCGAAAAATGGTTATCTATGGAAGAAGATGGGCGAGTGGGTTTGGGTGGGAAGGGAATGAGAAGATCAATTAAGAGGATGACAAGATTAGTTTGGAAAATGACGACACTGGAATGGGTAAAGTGCAAATTGAATTGGTTAATTGTTAATTGATTTGAAGATATGTTAAAGTGCTAGTCTGGTTTAAAATGACAAAATGGAAGTAGGGGGATTGACAAGTTGATAATATAAAATAACAATGTGTAATAGACAAGTTGGTAATAGAAAATAACAAGTTTAATATAGTGAATAATAAGTTATTGAGCAGTTGGGAATAAGAAGGTTGTCATGGGTTCCTAACAAATTAACAATAGGAAATAACAAGTTTAAAAATGACAACAACAAGTTAGGAATAACAAAGGCGAGTATGACAATTGGAGAACTTTATAATCTGAAATAACTAGTTGATAATTGTAAATGACAAGTTAATGATGAGAAATAACAAGCATGAGAAGTAGTTGAGAATAACAAGTTCACTTTAAGAAATTGACAACTTGCTTATATGAAATTACAAGTTCAAGTTTTGAAATAAGAAGTCAATGGTGGTGATGTAAGAAGGTTGTTGGTTATAAAATAGATTGTTAACAGAGGTGATAGTTAGTTAGTAAATGTGGTTGTGAAGGATTGTATGTTGAATGTTTTGCAGGAAAAGGAAGATGGCATCAAAAGGAGCCTCTGGATCAAAAAAGGCATACAACGGTTGGTTGTTATTCAGAAATGAGTTTATGGCCACAATAGCTAACCCTCACATGACAGCCAAACAAAAAAGAGATGCTACATCAAATGCATGGAAAGCTTTAGGTGCTGAAGAGAAGATGAGGTACACCGAGGAGGCAAAGAAAAGAAGGCCACAAAAGGGAGAAGAGGAGAAAAAGAAACATATCCCATCATTTTTAACCCGAGTGTCCCTGAAGGTTAAAGAAAATTACTGCACTTTGTGAATAATAATGAAGACTTAAGGGAGATGGTTGAGAGGATGGGCTTTGTGAGGTTGTTGAAGGTTGGATTAAAGAGACTACCCCGTGATCTCATTGTGACCATGCTGGGATCATATGACCCACCAATGCATCAATTTACAATTAGGGGCAAATAAGAGGAAATAGGAGCAGAAGATGTTGAGTAGCTACTAGGAATCCGTCAGGGTGGGGAGGAAGTGAAAGCTACAGTTGATGAGGGTGATGCTACGTATCAGGAATTGAGAAATAAATATCAGAAAGTGTTACTCAGCAAAATACTAAAAGATATTGTTTCAGGGGAGGAGGATCACAAATTTAAGTTTTTATTTATGTTGTATACGCTAGGTACTTTTCCATGTCCGAAATCAAGCTCAGAAGTGAGTCAAAAGTTGGTTAGAGTCATGCACTGCACAATGGATGACTTTGGAAAGTATGATTGGGCTACCTATATTATAAAGGACCTCTGGAAAGAAATGAGAGATTGTCAAAGGGTACAGGTAGGGCAATGAAGGGCAGGAGAGTAGTACTGTTGATGGCTGCATATACTTTCTTTTGGTATTACTATTTTGTTTGTCATTGTATTTGCATTTGATTACCGATGTGCATAACATTAATGTTGTATATATGTGCCTGTCTTGTAACTTTTTTTTGGTGAGCATTTTAACCTCAACACGCCTGTTGGCCAAGAGTCCAATACTGTAATTGAATACTGGACTGATGAGAAGATAAGAGAATTGGCCAGCAAGGAGAGGAAGGGTGTTAGGGGAATTATGTATGGAGAAAAAGGTAGTGAAGCTGTGACAAGGAAAGAAGAGAGGATAATTGTAGAGTTTTGGACCCAAAATGTGGTATAATTGGTAAACTGAAGTTTTTATTTTGTAACCTGAACTTGCTATCTGTGATAGTTATGTTGTCATTTCCTATACTGGAGTTCTAATTCGCTATAGTGACATAGAGCTTTGTCATTATTAAGTTGTAATTTGACAAACTCAAGTTGTTATTCGTAATACTTATGTTGTGATTGGCCATATTAAACTTGTCAATCAGTATACTGAAATTGTGAAGCTGTCATTTGTCATTGTAAACCTGCCAGTTACCATACCTGAGTTGTGATTTTGTTTACTGAACTTGTCATTCGCGAAAGTAAACTTGTGATTTCCCATAGTGAAGTTGTCATTTAGCAATAGTGAGTTATGATTTTGTATACTGAACTTGGCATTCGGTATAATGAACTTGTCATATGCCATATGTGAGTTGTGATTTGGTTTACTGAACTTGTCATTCAGTATAATGAACTTGTCATCTGCCATACTTGAGTTGTGATTTTGTTTATTGAACCTGTCATTCGCAAAAGTAAACTTGTTATTTCCCATAGTGAAATTGTCATTTGGCAATAGTGAGTTGTGATTTTGTATACTGAACTTGTCATTCGGTATAATGAACTTGTCAATATGCCATAGTGAAGGTGTCATTTCCCATAGCGAACTTGTTATTGTATATACTTAATTGATTAATGCCTTTTGCATGCAGGAGATGAAGAAGTTACGTGAGCGCTTAATGAAGAGGATAGAGGAAGGGCAAAAGATGTTGATAAAAATAGTAGATGAGGAGTTGGTGAAGGTGCAGATCCCAAGATAGGGAGATGGTGGGAAGGGTAAATCAAGAGGAAAGGCTCAGGTTGAGACAGTACCTATAAATATCAGTGAGTTTGAAGATGATGAAGAGGATAGGCGCAACAATGATGACACAACTAAGGAAAAGGAGAAGAATGAAGTAGGCAATGAAGATGGAGATAGTCATAGGAAGGGTGACACGGAGGATGATAACGAGAATGAAGAGAAGGAGGAGGAGGGTCAAGGGGATGGTGATGATATGAGCAAAGGGGACAGGGAACACAAGGGCAAGGGGGAAGGTGATGACAAGCAACCACTTATGATAGAGAGTGCAGTACTCATAACTAGTTCCTCTATGGAAGTGGTACCTAATATTGAAGGTTATGATGGGGAGCGTGACATACCTATAACCAGTTCCCCCATAGGAGTGCCAGGCAACGTTATAGGTGATGATGCGGAGGGTGACATACCTGCTGCCGGTCCCCCCAAGGAAGTGTCACCTAGCATTGAAGGTGATGATGTAGAGGGTCACTTACTGATGGAGGTATCCCTCTTGGCCATTGTTGAATGTGTTGGGCTTGATCTAGAGCCTGTATCTGTGGAGGCACAACAACTAAGGAGATCTACTAGGGTTCAGTTCAGCAAGATCAAGTCTCCTTAGTTAGAGTTGAAGGCACAATCAAGAATGAAGAGGCCTATGGAGTTTAAGGATATTTTTTTCAACTTAGTTGGTTGAGCTGTTAAAGGTGATGAGGGCGAGATGTAAATGAAAATCTTAGCTTATGTGATGTTATTTGTTGACTATATGTTAACATAACACATCTGGTAACTTATTTGAATATGTTTCAGTCCTTTGATCAAAATGTTTGATGAAGACATCCCCTGACGATTGCTGTATTTACTTAGTGGAAATAACAGGGTGAGTAACCATGTGATATCATTGGTTTGTAAGGCTTTGGTGTAAGAGCAACAGGAAGTTGAAGGACGAGTTAGGAGGCATATATTTGATGCGGACTTCATGGTGAGGTTTCTGTATTAGTAATGTATTTTGTTGATTTACAAGATTGTAAATGGAAATGACAGAATAAAGCGTGTTATAGTGAATAAAAACTTGGTTTTTTGCATTTCACAGGCCATAATGATATGTGATCCAACTCGTTGGGATCCTAACCAGCATGCACGACAAATACTTCCACATTGCGTTGGCTACAACATAGGTGACCGTGACTTGATTCTGGGTCCTACTCTAGTTAGGGAGCATTGGTTCTATTTTGCATTCAAACCAAAGACCTGGAAGTTCAATGTCCTCGATTCTATACGAGCAAGTTTAAAGCGTAAGAAGACCACCTCCAAGCAAAAGAAGGCAGCCACATATGACCCTCAAGAATTGGCCATCACAGGCTGTGTAAGATTTTCCTAACCTGTGCATGGTAGATAGGAAAATAACATTTTTATATTATTATCCTTTTAATGAACATGGCATATGTGCAGAGGAATCGGTTTGAGATGGTCAGACCAAATTTGAGTAATGAGTTAGAAGTTGTCCGGCTTGATATACCATAGCAGAATAATTTGTGAGTGTATATACCCTACTGATGTGATATGTTATTTGGCTCTGTTGGTTTTGTTGATGTACTTAAAAGAAGGGATAAAGGTCATTTTTGCTATGAAAGTTTTCACAAAAAAACATTGGTTAGTAGGAATTTTTTTGGGTGAAATATTAATTCGGAAGTAATAAAAATATCACCCCTCATCAACAGATCTAAAAGGTTAACATTTATTGACCCAATTATACTAAGGTGGTATACTTACATGGCAGCCATCTCACCCTTTTTCTTAAGTCAAAGCTTTAAAAAAAAAAGCAAAAGAAAATTCTTACCTATCGCTTGACTTATTATCTCCCTCGTTTACTTGCACTACTCGTCTCCCATCTCATCTCATCTCTATCATCAACTTTAGTGTGCCTCCTCCAGTGGGTTAATCTCTACCGCCACTCTTGGGTTATCTATTGGCTCCGATGAGTCTCTATCCTTGAGCCCATCACAGAGCAGCAACTTGGTGCTTCGAATAAGCTTGTCCCCGAGATGTCCCTACATGTAGATGTCAACGTTGAGCTTAGCCTTGATGCCGCTCTTCGACAGACACATGGTGAAGTTAACCTTGATCGCCTCATTCCAATTAGGATCGGTGCTATTATGCTCATTGTCGTAGCTAGGGATTTTGCTCTAATTTAGGTAGGGATGGAACAAGCAAAGTAGAAGATGTGATTTATAGAGAACTAGACAAGATTGATCAATTAGAGCAAAGAGGTGATGCCGTCGCCAAACCCTTGGATATGCTTCTATCTCTTTCTTGTTTGTCGTAGATTGTTCAGTCAAAAAAGGTAATTCCTCCTTCCTTTAATTTCTCCCTTTTCCTGTGAATTCATTTTCTTTTTAAAGTGTAGTCTTAGTTGATGAACTTGTTCAAATATAATGCGAATTTGGGTCTCAATAGAATACCCATATTGAATATTAGAATCTTTGATCATCATCTATTTGAAAATTAATCTGTTGGAATAATAAAATGCATGAGGCGTGTGAATCTTAGAGGACTTGTATTCTTTCATAGTTCCAAGGTGTTTTTTTTGGCTATTAAAGGGCTTATTGTTTCTTCTTATCATTGAACATCATATATATAATTACCTGGTTTGTTTTGAATTGAATCTTTAAGCTTTACATTAGGAAATCTGCAGAATAATTGGTTTAAGAGAGAGAGAGGCAAAGGGTTCAATGATGCATTCATGATATAAATGGTGACAAAGGTGAAGGTAGATGGCGGTGGAATAGAGAAGGAAAATAGATAGTTTGAAGATTGATGAAGGTGATCAGAGAAGGAGAAGAGTGATGGCGTTATATTGATGTTTGGAGAAGATAAAGGATGAGCAATATGCGTGTCATTATTTTATGGAGGGGTGCTCACTAGTAAAGAAATTTAATTCTAAAGAACTAATCTACAATGACAGGTAGTGAAGGGTGCTTGATGATGAAAGAGAAGATGACAATAAGAGCAGATGGATTTTAGGATTTAGTTAATTGAATAGCAGGTCTTTCCATTTCATATTACACGTGTACTTGCCAGTTGGACATTTGTTAGCCAGCCACTTGCTAGCATTGCATTTTAGAGTGACACTGTGACACTTAACAGAGAACATTGGGGATCCATCTATTTAGTGTGATATTACTTTGATTTTACAACTTTCGATGTGGCATTGCTCCAGAAAAAACTTCCTGGTGACCAATGCTCTTTTGTGGAAACTTTTGAGGCAAAAATGACCTTTATCCCTAAAAAAAAAAGTTAGAAAGAAGGCAGCTGGAATGAGAAAGTCAACACCTTTACATGGAAGGTACTAATTGGAATAGACATGTGTGGGAAGTATCTCAAGGAAAAAGCAAAGAATCATGAATAAAATAGAGGGTATTGCGCATGTGAGAGGAAGATGTGGTGACTAAGTCCTCGTCCAAATAGAGAATGAGCTTTGGAAAAGATATAATAAAGTTCTTGCTCAAGAGGAATTGATATGGTTTCAGAAATCTAGATGCCAATAGGTAAAATGGGGTGATAAAAATAGTAAATTCTTTTATCTTTTATTGTTACTGAGAAAAAGGAGAAATTGGGTGGAGGGATTGAAGGAACAAAGAGGTATGTGGAGTTTTGATCAAAATTTCTAAAGAAAATGGCCTAATCATACTACCCGAAAATAACTGCCACAAAATTGGCGCCACATTCCGGCCAGATGGCAGGAGATTGTTGCCAAATTTGTGGCAGTTAATTGGTAGCCATTATGTGAGAATAACCGCAATAAATTTTTTATAGCGGTTATTTTGTAGTGGTTGTCCTAATGTCAGAAGGCGAAACATTTTATTTTTGTAGCGGTTTCATATAAAACCGCAACAAATTGTTAGAATTTGTAGTGATTATAGGGTAACCACTACAAAGTTTTTGAAATTTGTAACGGTTTCAAGACAACCACAACAAAGTGTTTAGTTATTCGACGGAGAGACGACACGTGTCACAAATTGTGTAGCGGTTTCCCAGTAAACCATTACTAATGCAACAGCCACCACAAATTTTTAGCATCTATATAAACACTCCCCCTCCTCCTTCTGTCACTTTCGCTACGTGTGTATACAGAAATTCTACTGAAATTTTTCCTCAGGTCAAATGTAGTTCCAGATCCAATTCCAGCTACCTAGGTATGAATATATGTTCATTTATTAGTTAATTTGTTTAATAGTTACAGTATTTAAATATTTATTTAATTTTGTATTAATTTCATATTTATTTTAGTTTACTTATTTAATTGGTATTAATATTGTTTGACTTCATAATTATATCTTATGTTTGTTTTAAATTTTTTTAGTTTGCATGTTAGTTATAATGATTTAATAATAAAATACATTTATTTAGTAATTAATTTATATGACATTAGAAGTGATATTATTTTAATTACAATTATTTCTATTTTATTTAATGCAAAAAACTTGAATTTATTGGTTTTTTAATTAATAATTATGAATTGGAAGATAATTGTAAAATGTTTAGAATTTATTAAATTCATATTTAAATAGTTTTGTGTTTTGTATTTTGTCTAATTAGTTATATGTGATTTAGATTGTTGAATTAATTAATTGTGATGATTATATATCTTTGTCTTTAGTTTTTTTAGTTTTCATGTTATTTGTAATTGTTTAATGATAAAATTTGTTTATTTAGCAATTAATTTTATTAGACATTAAATAATTACATTTTGTAGTATTTTATTTAATTTCATAAACTTGGAGTTGGTTTCTGTTTTTAAATTTTTATTTATGGTTTCAAATATAATTGTAAAATATTTAGAATTTATTAAAGTTGTGTTTAAAAAATTTTGTATTTTGTATTGTTTAATTAATTACTTGTGGTTTAAATACGATCGTTCGTCGACATGGTAAAGATCCTATTGAGCCTACAAGACCCCCCGATATCTTGAGTGGCCTGGGTCGTCTGAGGAGCTGACAGAGGAGAATGAGGGGCCCATGATCAGCGTGGAAGATTATAAGATCGATGAGCATTTCGATCTCAACCTGGGAAGGGGATGAGGGTGGATTTGAGGGTCATGTGAAGGGAGAGGTATGGGGCCTAGAGGAGGAGGAGGATCAACAGTAGCAGCAACAATCGCGTCGACCTGGTGGACAGTTGAGCAGTTGGGAGGTGGAGGTTATGGGTAAGTAAAATAAGTTATTTAATATTATTAATTAAATGTTATTGATATTATCTTATTATCAATTTAATTGTGCAGACGTAGCTAGCAATAGGTCCAAGAGGAGACTGAATGTGAAGGACATGTATTACATTCAGGATGCACATGTCACTATCCCTCTGAACAAGCATGGGCAACCAATTGAGCTGAAAGGACATTTGTTTAACTGATATCTGGCTTATCTAAGTGGACAGTGCACGATGTTTCCCATCTACGAGCCCACTTGGAAGAGGATGTCACAGGAGAACAAGAGCGATGCCTAGGAGCTGCTGAAGGTAATTAATTAGTATTTGAAATTTAGGATTAAATATTTTCCTTAAAATAATTTTGAGTTACATTAGGAATTTGATTTCTTAGTAATTAAATCATAATTTCATTTTTTAATTACAAAAAAAAATTATTGTTGGGGATAACATGAAGACATGTGTACTGAAGAAGTTAGGGGAGGGCTAAAAGAACAGGAGGGGCTGCCTGTACAATGCAAAGAAAGGCGACGGGATGAGACCCCTGGAGGAGATGTTGGCAGACGTGCCAGATGACATACCCGCCAATGACTAGGCATCATTTGTCTAGCTTAGGGCGACAACTGAGCAGAGGGGTTGACTTTCATTTATTGCATTATTGTTATGTTATTGTCATACAAGTTAACTAAATTTATTATATTTTTTTTGTTGTAGCGTCTTTCTCGGAGAAACACTGTGAGCCACAGCCATCAGGATATCTAACATACAGCCAGTTCGAAGACATTTGCTGTGACCTATAATGAGATTGTGAGTAATACTGCAAATTTAATCAAATTATATGCACATGTACATATATATGTGTGTGTGTGAATTTAAATAATTAAAATGTTTTTGTTTTATTATAAATTGACAGGGAGTAGGGACGAACGCCCACCTATGGCGAGATGTGATCACAGCTCCATAGACCTAAGGACAGCACTCCTATATCTGAGCGGGCCGAGGAAGTTGATGTGACACCGAGTGTTTTTGTTTTAGGGGAATTGGTTTTGGTGCCACACCGAGTGTCATTTACGGTCGAGGCCATCATATGTCTTTTGGGGCAGGAACCTCCCAGTCAGCGGCAGCATCACACCAGACCTTGTCTGGCACGAGGCGTCTGAGAGAGCCATTAGTGGAGCAACTTCGTGAGGAGTTTGAGGCCTAGTATCATGCTCGTGAGGCCATGATACAGGCTAAATATGAGCAGTGGATGAAAGCTGCCAATACGATGATAGAGATTGTTTGGTGAAGGGTAGCTCCTGACCTTCTTACTCCTGTGCTACCTGATATTTTCATGGACAATGATCTTCCGTCCCAGTCACCCCAGCCCCAGCCCTAGCAGCAGCCTGAGCCCCAGCCATAACTCGATATGGATGATGATGATTTTGTGTGGTCGTCACAAAGGGCTAATATTTGAGGATTTTTTTAACTTTTATTATCAATCAAACTTTTGTTTATTTATAGATTACTGTAATTAATAATTAAATTTTAATTGTCATGTGATTCTAAATATTTGAATTAATATTAGGCTATTAGCATTTTTCATTAATTAAAAGTTATTCAATAAAATTAAACATCAATAAAATTTATTAATTGAATTAAAACGTAACAATTAAATTGGAAATTGAAATTAATAAAAACAATATAATCAAGGGAAAATTACACTTAGGTCCCATAGAAGGCAATTAATTTCAAAAAAATCCCTGAAAATCCCGAAATGATTCCTAAAGTCCCCAGGGAACCGTGTGTAATTATTATAATTGTGAAATTACCTATTTACCCCCATTAATTTGAACCCAAACATAATTCACTTACAACCTCAACGGTGGCTGTCACAACCCAAGGATAGGTGGTTAACAATCTCACAATGCCCCTGGCATCCCACAAAGTGAGTTATCAGGAGCACTGCCAAGGTTGTCAACCACCTCATCTCGGGTTGTCAACAACCACTGTTGAGGTTGTAAATGAATTACTGCAATAAAATTAATGGGGTAAAATAAGTAATTTCACAATTACAATTTATTACACATAGGTTCCTGGGGACTTCAGAATCATTTCGGGATCTCTAAGGACTTTTTTAAAATTAATTGTCTTCTGTAGGACCTGAATGTAATTTTCCCTATAATCAAATTAAAATAATATATAATTCAATTCTAATTTATTAAAATAGAAATTATTAAACTTTCAAGAAAGAATATTTATATTGGAAAAACAAAATAATATTTCAAATTTTAATTAAAAGTTTATATTTGATTCTAAATAGTTGAATTAATATTAGCATTTTTTATTACTTAGGAGTTATTCGATAAAATTAAACATGAATAAAATTTATTAATTAAATTAAAATGTAACTATTAAATTGGAAATTGAAATTAATAAAACCAATATTTATGTCAGATAAAAAAATTTAGTGGCAGTTTCACTACTACAAAAAAAAAAACTAATTGTAACGCTTATTTTTTTTAAAAATTTTGTAACATTTTCAAAATGCTTGTTTTAAACCTGCTACAAAAGATATTAGGAATAAGCTATAGCACTTTTTAAGCGCTATAGAATTTTTTTTATTTTTTAATTGTGACAATTTCCTGTAGCACTTTTATGATAAAGCGCTACAGGAAATGCATCTCCTGTAGCGCTTTCTCAGAGAAAAGCACTACAGAATATAACTATAATGTCTATGGCGCTTTCTTAAGAAAATGCTATAAAAGTATTTTTGTTTAAAAAATTAATTGATCTTTTGTAGTATTTTTTTAATAAAATACTAAAGAATATATGTCATCAATTTTTCACAGCCCATAACAATAAAGATCATATTTGCTAGCATATTATTCTACCTAAAATAGAAAATAAAAAAATTAAACTATCATATACTTTCACATATAATGGTTAATAATTAATCATATCTCACTAATTAATTTCCAACATATTTCAAGTTTTCATTAGTAAATAATTTTGCAAAATCTAA
>NW_021637715.1:0-43402 GCF_004799145.2 Neltuma alba
TTATATTTAATGAATAAAATATATTTAATTAGAAATCAATGTAAAATTTTTTAAAACAAATAATATTAAATAATTAATTGGATGAATACTCTGGATAATTTATGTAAACATAAAATGAAAAATAATATTAAAGATTAAAAATTAAAAATTAAAAAAAACATCATTAAAAATGTTTAAAAAATAATTTCACTTAAGAGAATATTAAAAATAAATAACTAAAAATTAATCGGGAAGCAGAAGGAATATAAAGAGAAGCATAAAAAGGTCTTTTAAATTTTAAAAATTTTTTTGCAAGTCATAAATAAATTTTATGTGCTTTTACGGTCGTACTTAAAAAAATAACTTTTCACCTATAATTAGATTGGCTAAAAACTGTAACAAACAATGTTCAAAATTTACAAATTGAGTTATCACCTGTATAAGTTACTTTCTCCTCCTCAACGAGTTGCCAGTCAGGCACTTTATTTTTTTTAGCTTAATTCACTGCAAATCAGCGCCTAGTAGTTTATCTAAAAAAAATTCTTCAGCTAAATCTTTGAATATTTAATCAATAATTTTCTTTAAATTGAAATTTGGGAATGCTACAAAACCAATGAAACCATTTATATAAACGAAGGCTTTGAGCTTGCATGAAATTTCTAAAATAAAAAATATACATAGTTTTTTTTTTTTTGCTTGAATATAATTATTACTCCCTCCGTTCCTTATTATAAGAGACAAATAACCGAAATACGTTGATCAAAAAAACAGTTAAAATTAGTTAAGAACAATTAATGTGTAAAAAGTATAATTTTTTTCCAAAAATGCCCTCATTAATAAGGAGAGAGAGTATAAGAGAGAACAATTAAATTATTCAAAGAAAGAGAAGTGGAAGGGAGAGAAAGTGTGAGTTGGAGATAATAAATATGGGTAAAATAGTAAATCAACACAAAAAAATAGAGACAACTTGTAAGTGTCTCTTATATATAGGAACATGCCATAAGCATCAAATGTCTCTTATAATAAGGAACGGAGGGAGTATTTCTTATGCTATTGAGATGGCACTGCAAGAAAGCAAATATGTAGAATTTTTTTTTGGGGGAATATATTAATTTACGGATAAGAGTTCCACGTCATACATTGCACGAATAACGGCATCATGTTTATTTAAAACAGCCTCATTGATGTTACCAAAAAACAAAAAACAAAAAAACAGCCTCATTGAACACATAATCACTTGTTCATATAAAAGCTTTCATATTATTAAATCACAAGTTCATTAGTAATGAATAGATTTATTATCCTGGATGGCTAAAACGATGAGGCTGAAAAGATGAAGAAGGAATTTTTTTTCTCACTTTAATTAAGGGGCGAAAATGAAATTTAAAATAAACAAAGCGAGTTAATTCGTGACAGGGACCAAAATCAAAACCCCCATATACATGCATGAATAAAACATTTTTATCAAAAAAAAAAATAATTCGGTTTTAAATATAAAACTTATTTTATAATATAATTTATATATAAAATAAATTTTATATTTAAAATCAGAAGTAACCGTGAGACAGACATTTTTGACGTGGATTCCCAAGCATGGCACGCCATTTCTTCTTTCCCCACTCCATGGAAAAGAATTGAGCTCAAAAAAGATTCCATAGAATAATAATGACTTTGAAAGTGTCCCTATAAAACCAAACATTCCGATCTCGCCTTTCCCCTCCTTTTTCAGTTTTTACCCCTCATTCCAACCAATCAATCCAACCAATAAAATACATCAATAAAAGCTAAAAAGATAATGAATTGTTTTAAAACAATATTTAAAATCAACATCCACCGTCCAACTACTAATCATTCATTATAGCTTCTTATTTTCATCCTAATTTTATTTTTATCAATTTAAAAAAGGTTTTCCAATCCCATGAATGGTTTTTTTTTTCAATTTAATTATCTAAAAACAACTCGTCTACATATGTTTTAATTAAATGACAATAAAAAATGTATATATATAACGTAATAAAATTTAATAAGTTTATTACAATATCGTTAATACGCAATACTTTTCAACAACGAGAATTAAATTAAAGAAAAATTCGCTGAGAAGTACTTATTTAAAAATTTTTAAGAGATAAAGATATGAATTTGAATGATAAAACTTTTTTTTGTGCAACATATTTTCAGTCATTTTTAAAGATTTTTTTATACGTACTTAAAGATAATTGCACACAACTTAAGAAGACTGGAGTCCTTTGGCCAATATATTTCTCAAGGGAAAAATTTGAACCAAATTTTCTTCAATTAAATTGATGATCAAAATAATAATTTTGGTCTAAAAAACAAAAATTCCGCTTGTACACGTTGCCCCATGATTGATGAAGCCTGGATTTGAAACCCCAGGCAGACCGGCTATCATCGGTCATCTTCCAGAGACGTCCATTGCCCCTCTAGCCGGTTGCGCCCCATTGCGTTTCTTGGATTCGTGCCGGTCGTTTGAGGTTCGAGGAAAAAAACAGAAGAAGAAACTGTAAAAATAAAAAGAAATAAAAAAGGGTCCATAATCTGCTTCTGTCCTTCCTCTTTCGTCTTCACGAATTAATCTAGGTCGCTTGTGATTTTGCTAACAAGATTCGCCGGCGCGTACTTACAATCGAATCAATTTGAATGGGTCGCAACGGCGTGCCGGTGTCGACGTCTTCCGCGGTGGGGTTGGCTGTAGCGGCCATCGAGCTCACGGAATCCTCCAGTTGGTGGCACGACGTCAATGATTCTCCGGTCTGGCAGGATCGTATCTTCCACGTTCTCGCTGCTCTTTATGGGATCGTAGCTGTCGTTGCTGTGGTAATTTCAATCCCGTCCCAACGCTTCCACGTTTGTAATGTCATTGCTGAGTCTTTCTGGGTTGCCGTTCGCCGTCAATCGCTTTTTGGGCAGATTTGAAATTCTTTATTGGATAAGGGCTTTTAGGGTTTTCGTATGTCATTGAATGCTTGAAGAGAATGGGACATGCGATTATGTCTAACTGTAGAAGCCATGAAGATTTTACGCCTATTCACTTGGATTTTTTTTGCTCCATATGTTTTTAGGTTCAACTAGTTCGTATACAATTGAGAGTACCGGAATATGGTTGGACCACGCAGAAAGTCTTTCACTTTCTCAATTTTTTGGTGAACGGGGGTTTGTATTATTTAATTCTCCCCATGTGTTTATTGATTTAAATGTTAATTCGACTGTAAATGTGGGAATAATATCTGCAATAATATATACCGGTCTGCTTTTGTAGTTCGATGTTTTGTATTTATATTCCGCCGGGACGTGCAGAAGTTGAAGCCAGAGGTAGGAACACAATCTTCCCCTTGTGATGCCATAATGCTGTATTTGTCCAAGCATCTAATATTTAGATTGCCTGTATGTAGATTGTCCAACATATCATACTTGATATGCCAAGTCTTGCTTTCTTCACAACGTATGCACTCTTGGTCCTATTCTGGGCAGAGATATACTACCAGGCAAGTCCAGTTTAATTTGTTGAACATTAATCTTGTCTAACTCTTTTGGTTTTTCTTCAATTTTAGCAATCTAGCATATTTTACAAGTTGGTGATCTGCTCACCGTGTTAACGTTGATATCTTTCAGGCACGTGCTGTGTCTACTGACAGACTGAGGCCAAGCTTCTATGTAATCAATGCTGTAGTATATGCCGTTCAGGTGAAACTTCTTGCCTGAGTTTTGTTTGGAGGTCCCAGCTATGGGTCATCTAGTTTGCTTGGTCGTTTAGGTTGAAATTGGTATTTGCTGGATCGCTTGCTGAAGTATTGATGGACTTCTGTGTAAACAGTTTTATGTTTAAAGATGTTAAGATCTGAAGAGACCGTACAAAGATATGTTTGTTGTACTGTGTTAAATGTAACTCGTTTTTTAATGGCCTTAGTACAACAATTTCATACCTGGTTGATGAGTTTGTCGATGATGTCCCTTTAAGAAGAAAGTTGGAGGGTCTTATTTAATACTCTATTCCCTTCATCTCCTCACATCTTTGTAAAAAGAAATGTCAGGCGCCTAAGCTTTGCTTGTGATGTGTGACTATGGTCAAATTGTGTGGGAGTAAAAATTAGGCTGTGGCCTTAAAGATGCTAGGAGTAATTAATTGATATGAAAATGTGTCCTGGTGTCTAATGGCAACAGTGTAAAACTTGGAAATTATCGATATCATGAGTTTTAATGTTGCTGGTACCTTTGTGTTCGACAATTTTAAATTTGTTTTGTTTTCTGAATGTATGCCAGATCGCTTTGTGGCTGATATTATGGTGGAAGCCCGTCAATTTATTGGTTGTCCTGTCGAAGATGTTCTTTGCAGGTTTGTCTACTTTAGACTCAACTTGTACTATTTGTTATGGTCAAATTATTTATTGATTATGACTGTCATGAATTGTTGCTAATTCATTTATGTTGTAATAGGGGTCTCTTTGTTTGCTGCTCTTGGGTTTCTTCTCTATGGTGGAAGGTATCTGTTAATTTCAGTTTGCAATTGTGATGTAATTAAGTTTCCATATTTTATTCCAATTACAGAGTTAATCCTTAATTTAGGAACTGTGAATTGTAAGAAGGAAACATTGTATGACAGCCCATGTTGGTTTCTCAAATCGTTTCTGCCTTTTGGACTCATGAAATTGAAGTGGGGTATTGTAGTTGTGTGTATGTGTGTGTGTTGATTTAGTCTATTAGTATTTTTGAGTATTTAGTCTATGTTGCTTTGATGATGTTTTAGTGTTATAATTTTGTATGGACACTAAATGAAAGCTCATAATTAAAAATTGAAGTGGGGTATTGTAGTTGCGTGTGTGTGTGTGTGTGTGTTTTGATTTAGTCTATTAGTTTTTTTTTTTTTTTTTTTGTATTTAGTCTATATTGCTTTGATGATGTTTTAGTGTTATAATTTTGTATGAACACTAAATGAAAGCTCATAATTAAAAGTGTAATCGAGAGAGTGCAACTTGTGATTTAATTAGCATGAATTGATCTGATTTGGTCTTCTAGTGTACCGTTGAAAACAGTCATGATGAATCTGAAACTAAATTGACCCCTAGGAATGACCAAATTCACCCGTATATTGAAAACTATGCATGACCTTATGTCTATTAAAGAGGAAAACTCGTGAGGTTATAGTCACTCATTCTCATGAGTGACACCACGAATCTTGTAGAAGGGCTAATGGGGAATTAAATTGGTCTACATCCTTAGGGAAGAATATCGAATCTCGCACTCAACATCAAATTGGACGATGTCTCATAAATATCATTGTTAGGTTCAAGAAGCATCTCAAAAAAGAGGGAGAATCCAACCAGACCTAGTAGCAACAAGAGGATTCATATAAGTAAACTTGACACCCTTCACTTATATACTTTCTTTTATATGCCTCTTTTTCAGCATAGCTCCATTCAATATGGGACTTCTCCGCCTTTCCCCATCGAGTCAAGTCCACTCACACTTGATATCACAACAATTCCTCCCTCAAGTGAGAGTTAACCATGTGACCACAAACATTCTCTTCCTATCTGGCCATATTTTGAAGGCATTAGCCCACTTTCATGACAATTGAACTTTCGATATGGATGCTGTTCAAACTTGATTTTTTTATCATCTTCATCCATGACCTTGACAAACCAAGGCCTTTGGTGCTATTTTGTTGGGCCTAGGAAGCTTCCAGAAAATGGGGACAATCCGACTAGGCCCAATAGCAACAAGAGAATGCATATAAGTGGGCTCAACACTCCTTCTCAACCCTAAACCTTGAAGCTATGGTTTATGAATTGTTTCACTTATAAACCTTGCCTAACTCTATATAATGTGGGACTTCTCCACTTTTCTACATCAAGTCACGTTTGCTCACGGTCAACATCCTGATGAAAATCTCGTATCATGAAGCTCAGAAACACAGTGGAAAAGAGCAATAGTAGAAGAAATGAAAACCCATAAACGAGACATATGGGAGATGTTGACTTAAATTCAAGGAATAGACTATCAAGTTTGCCTCAATGTTCAGGCTTGACTCCATCAAAGTCCTCTCCCCATTCTTTCTACAAAGATTGATTAGACATAAAAGGAGCTTTCTCAGCAGAGATATAGAAGAGTGTGCATGTCTCATCCCCCAACTATTGAATGGGAAAGCAACAAAGAAGTGTGTGAACTTCACATATCCCTCTATGGCATAAAGATATTTTTAAGAGTCTATGAAGTACTGGTTGACAGGCATGTCATTTTGGTTCAACTCATGTATGGGGCACTCAATAAGGACTTAAGTTGTGCTTGAGTGGGGAAGGTTTCTCATGCTGATTCCAATGTCCCCATATGTCTCCATCGCTTGAAACGTAGAGATCTGACCTATGTTGAGTTCCTTGGAATTGATAAGCTAAGCTTTGACTTAATGGTTTTCACTTTTCCACATTTCGTATTTTTTGATTGTTAGTGGATGGTTCAGTATCATATTTTATATTTAAAGTAGTATGAAAATTAAATTACAACTTGCAAAACATAAATGGACTTATAAAAGAAGCATTTTTCAAACTTGCAGAACATAAATGGGCTTATAAAAGAAGCATTTTTCAAGTTTTAAATGTTAATGAAATATGTACCTGCATCATACCCCCCTTCTATGGTACCGTCACAGTCTGACCATAATGACTTTCCTGACTTTGTTTTTGACAGACTTTTCCTAATGTTGCAACGCTTCCCTGTTGAATCCAAAGGTCGGCGTAAGAAGCTACAAGAGGTATGCAGTCTTACAAAGAATATATTGCCCTAGTAGAATTCAATTTCCCTTCTTAACTTTCTGTTCTATTGCAGGTTGGCTATGTGACCACAATATGTTTTTCATGTTTTCTTGTCAGGTGTATTATGGTGAGTTCCTTAAATTCCTATAGGCTTTATGGTTGCCTGACTGCAAATTGAGTTATATCATAATTTTGCTATGTCGCAGATGTGCTTTAATGCATTTGATAAGGCCGCCAACCTTGATGTCTTGGACCATCCCATTCTTAACTTCGTATATTATCTGGTGAGCTTGGTTGTAGTTCTTTGCATGCTGCTTTTCCTCTCCGTATTGTTGGTGATTGTTGCAATGCTGGACTTTTATTCTCCATATATTATGTCTTGACTAATCCCCAGTCTTGTTATTTAGCATCCACCAAATTTGTGTGAACTATTTTATTAGTTCTTCGGTTGGATTTTATTTTAGTGAGCAGAACTATAATCTGCAGTGTGTAGCAGCTGTACTGTTGATAAACCTGTCTAGCTGGAATTATTAGTTGAAGTCGTGGTATTATCTATAGGAGTCCGGTTTGCCACAGTAGGCCTGTGCCTGTGCACAAGCCTTCCAGATAATTTTTTTTTTTTTTTCTCTTTTGGTTTTGTCCTGAATCTTGCTTAAAGGAATTGGGCTACTAGTGTAGAAGTATCATAGTTGGATTTTGCCTCGGGTATAATGGGAAAATGTTTCTGCATGGCATGACTTCTACTTGTTGAAAGATCTTCTCCTATGGCCTCACCTTTTCTTATTCTTGGTGCAGTTGGTGGAGATAGTGCCTTCTTCGCTGGTGCTCTTTATTCTGAGGAAGCTGCCTCCCAAGCGAGGGATCACACAGTATCATCCAATTCGCTGAAAAAGGTTGGAACATATGGAGGTAACCTGAAGAAAGGGTGTTATCAAGTGCTTCCCTTATTTCTTGGGATGCTTCTTCCACTCCAAGAATAGTTTTAGAAGATAAGAGAAGCCGACCTTTCCTATGTTTCCAGGGACAAACTTAATGTCATGATCTGTAGATTTTGAAACGATTTGTCATTTAATGAATTGGTCGTCTATGTGCTGTGTGTTTTTGCTGTGATGTTCTCTGAATAGTGGCTGCTTTTCTGGTTCAGCAAATTTGACCCATGAGCAGCCATTATTAGAAGAGAACAGTGATATGGTGTATCATAGTCTTAAGTCGTCGTCTTCCTATTTATCACATCCAGTTCATAGATACCAACTACATTCATGACTATTGTGAAGCATAAAGTGTACCTTCTGTGAGTTGAATTTTAAATTATTTCACGTCTTTCAGAGCATATATGTTCTTCCATGTTTCTAAATGAACAGAACTGTATTTTTATGTTACAATGTAATGATTTAGACGAAACCAAGAGATCGGAATGCAAAACCCTCGACAAGTTGGAATAATCTTTGAAGATCAAAGAACTCGTACCTTGTTGCTGATTTGCAGGGCTGCTTGGATCTTGCGAGATCATAGCCGAACGAGTTTGTGAATCTGGTGGTTAAGCCAATGATGCTTCCATAGTCTTCTGGTTCCAGCACTAACGGTCAACTACTTGTCGCATTTGAACGTTAGGTTTGACGTTGCTGTCACTCAAATCAAAATTTGGGGAGCATGGCACTATCGAGAATTTTTCCTCCCTGCAGACATGCCACTTAAGAATTAACGTTAGGTCCCTTTTTGCAATTATTTTTAGGACAAAACTTGTTAATTAAACAATCATAATCATCATGAATATCACTATATCCGTACGTCAGTATCGAGATGAGATCTTCACCAAGCCTGTGATTTATCGCAAGTTACCATATTATAAGTTTTTACAGTGTTTATTTTTCATGCTGCGCGGTGCACGTAATATGCAGCGGTTTATGTGAGGTATATCTCGAAAAGGTTAAAAAATTAAAGACTAAATTAAAATAAGTATCAGAATTGACTTAAGGATACCAATAAACTAAGATTTATATGTTAGTTCTTCGACGCTGCAAAGGCACGAGGCCTAAAAGGCTCTGAAAATGGCTCATAGACATTTAAAAAAGGATACTTAGCGACACTAATTTACTTAAACTCCTATTTTTCCCGTTGTTTTCGGATCTATCCAATGGTCCATAATCTCAACATCCATGTTTTTGTCTTCTGATCTAATAATAGGTTGAAATTTTGTTTTCCTAATCCATGTTTTCTTTTTTCCGATTTGGTTGTTACTTCAAATTTTGTTCATGTTTTATCTTTCATTCTTAAGGAGCATCTTAAATCTTGCAAAAAATTCATTAACCACTGCATTTTGTTTACATCAAAATTATCACAACTCATTGTTAGGTCATTAACATAGACTATTAGAATTTAGGGAATAACAACCCAGATCAAATTACTACATGATAATAACAATGAAGAAATAGTTGAAGGCAAATATTTCTGTCAAATCACAGTAATTTGAAAAAGAGAGAATATACAATAGGAGAAGTTGCACGCAATTATCAACAATTATCTTTAGCAGTAGTTTGTAGCCAGTCATTATTTAAGATCCGTTTGTTGTATTAAATTTGATGAAATAAATTTGTATTTAGCCAAAACAGTAGTAATAATGAGCTTATACAAATTATTCATAACATCAAAATGCTGTATATTCATATGATAATTAGTTCTAAAACATTCAATTTAATAATAGCAAGATTTCAAAATAATATTACTTCTCCGGTCCTAAATATAAGACCCTTTTGTAGTGTAAATTACACTACAAAATGGTCTTATATTTAGGACCGAAGGAGTACAATGTTCTGAAAAGATATTTACAATTTATTTTTGAAAATTTTTTTGAAACCTAATATTATCTTCTGGGACTTACGTGCCATTTCTCCGATATTTATCAACATTTTTTCTCATCTCCACACTAACTCCTAGTCTTTCTGTCCATCTCGCTCATTATATATCGTTCCAACTTCTTAGGGTTGTTCGTAAATTAAGCCAAGTGGAATCAGATATTTCTTTAAAAAAATGTTAATCATTATAGTTTAGCAATCCCTAAAAGAATAAAACTTTATACAAACTCCAATAAAATTTTATGAGACAGGATTATTCATCACAAGTAAAAATAATTAATACCTTAGAAATCTATAATTTAATGAAAGGTTAATTATGTCCAAAGCACTATAGACGGTTTTGTTATATAAATATTATGTCAAGGTGCAGATTGTCTTGAAAGTTTTTATTTAGGAGCTTGAGTATCTAGAAGTTTTATGGAGGCAAATTTACTATAAAAGTTTAAAATCATAGTAATATTACCCCTTGCTATCAAAAAACTAACGTTGACCATTAAAATAGTGATGTTAAATCGTTAACATTTTTAATGCTATTGGACAATTAATATTGTTATGATTTTAAACTTTCAAGACAAATTTGCTATAAAAAAAAAATTTCAAATACCCAACGTTCCTGAGTGAAAACCTTCGGAACAAATTTACACCTTAACTCAATAAATACTTTACTAAGCTTCGTGTTATCCTTTCCAAACAAGGCCTTGCAGTAGTATGAATTGCATGCCTTCCCATTCTCCTTATTTTTTATTTTGACTTGAATTGTGCACGTTTAAATCAAATGTTAAAAGTTTTGTTGCTGTTATTCTTAAAGGTTTTTAGAATGGATCGTGGAGTTCATCTGTGCAAGCTGCTAGAGCTGATAATTTAGACATGCATGTATGCCGGAGACCAAGTATCAGCAGAGAATTATGAGGACGAGATTTTCATGGCAGATCTGTTAAGGTTGATTAATATAGGGGATAAAAAAAACCAGCAGGGTCCGATGTTTCTCTCATTAATTGATCATTGTGAGGGCTTCGTCGCTGTTGTTAAACCTATACATAACTCAGATATTCCCCATGGATTCATATATTTTGCCTTCTTCTACCATCTGTTTTATTCTGAAGCCAAACTAGCTAGGTTTTCGACCTATCCTATATATATGTTTCCAGTGACAAATTTCATGTTATGGTCTGTTTCTTGTGTTACCAGGTTTATGAAACCACTTATCATCTAACTAATGACTCGGTCGCTCAAAGCATTCTGCAGATTTATCACATCCAGTTCTTACATGTAAAGCTTAGGGTTTGTTTTCCTTCTGTGGGTATCATTAATTTTCCATCACGTACGTTCAAGAATCAAATCTTACATCTCGCAAACCATGGTGAACTATTCTTACATGAAATCATTCTCATTCGTACGACGAAAACCAGAAAAAAAGCGCAGCATGCAAAATCTGAGACATGATAAATAACAGTTCGTACCTGATGCAGATTGCCGGGTAATTAAGAGGAAGATCTGGAGAGTTTCTGGATCTTGCGATGGATCGTCGAAGAATGACGAGTTTGTGAAATTTGTGGTGAAGCTATTAGATTAAGATTTGATCGTCAGCTAGCTGTCAATTAGAGTATATGAACCAGCTGGTCAGTGTTTGAATGTTAGGTTTTTGTTACTACTTCGTTCGCTGACTGCTAGAGAATGGTAGGTTTGAATTTTTGTTTCGAGAGTACTACATTCCGTATTTAATACAAAAATTAGTTGAGAGTATATTAAGGAAGTTTATTAAGTTAGTTATTTGTAATAAATCTTGGTTGTCTTTCTTAAAATATCCTTACTAATTATGCGTATTAACTAGGATTACCATTTGATAGAACTTTTAACATATGCAATTATTACAAGAATTACTTTGAAAAAAATCGATAAATGTGAGAGACAAAGTAGATTGGGAACTTATATTTAGGACCAACTTACAAATTAAAATAGCTCTTATATTAAGAATAGGATGTAGTATATACTACCTTTGGTCCTTAATATAATAGCTCGTTTGATTTTTATTTTGGTTCTAGATGTAAGACCCTAATTTTTTTTTTTTCATATTTATTCATTTTTTCTCAAAACAATCCTTATAATAATGGTAGTTCTAACTAATAGATTTGATTAATAAGGTTATTTAGAAAAGACAACACCTATTTATTACAAATAACCAACTTAACTAATTTAATTAACGTAATCAAATCGATCAACTAGTTTTTATATTAAGAATCGGATGTAGTATTCTGCAACATATATATGAAATTATATATTTCGTCAACTTTCATGGTCAATATGAATCCAAAGGTTGCTCTCTTCATATCCATGTGCAGTACTGGCTAATGAAAATGATTGCTATGTGGACAAAACGGAAGTAAAATTAATTTCCTGGATCTTGTTTTGTTTCTTGTGAATAAGAACTTGGCAAATGAATTAATTTTATGCATGCAGTTCTAAACTAAAAGAAAATGTATACATTTATTTATCAATAGTATATTTTTCAAATTAAAAATATAGTTGAGCCCATATGCGGATAGAATTTAGATGGTCATAAATTTTCTGTTAAATATTATTCAAATACGAAAATTAATAAAATTTATTTGAATAGTCTAAATAAGATATAATATTCAGGCGAGCCCGCGTTTAATGATAATAATTACAAATATTCCAACCTTACGTAGAAAATGCTTACTACGAAAACGTTATGATAATAGAGATAATTTTAAAAAAATGCAGTGACTGTGGTAACTTGAACGTGTAGGAAATCAAAATCAAAATTACACCTAATCATCTCAAATAAAAACATGTTTTTTTTTTAATTCATCAACGCCAGACTTCTTATTTCTGGCATAAAAAAACACCAGAGTTCTCATTGTTTAATGTCATATGGCCTTTTTTTTTTTTTTTTGGCTAAAGCATAGGTATCTTCTATTGAAGGCTATCCTATTAGAGGCACTGTCGGATGCTAAATTTGAACACCCCTCCGAACGGGGATTCGAATCTTGATTCACTACGTTGTGAGAGACTAATCCTTTCGTTAGACCCAATTCCTGTTGGTCATATGGCTCATTGTTTTTGGCAATTCTTAGGAAGTCCAGGCTGGGCCGTTTGTTTCTTGATGGACCCTTCTTCTCTTTCCAAAAGCTCTCCCTCTCAAAAAATTGACTGAGGATTTCAAAAACCTGTTGGTTGGTCCAATCCAAATAATAAAATAAGTGTACGTATGATGTGGGTAATTCTAGATGTTTTATTTTTATTGTTGTTTTTAGATATTTAGTACATAATTAGGTTGATCATATATTATTTTATCACAGCTAATTCAAATGCAATTTTTCTAATGAATTTGAATCAATAACACCTTAATGAATTGAATGGTCAGTTTGACATTTATTAATAATAAACAAATATAAAATATTTATAGAAGATTTTAAAATATATTTTTTAAGTTATTATATACAATACAAGAAAAACACATTTATTATCCTATAAAAAAACAGAGCAACCATTTTTATTCACTAGTTAAGAAATCATTAGTAGACAAGCTGTTAAATTTGGACAATTGTAAGCCACTGGATGCACATGGCGGACCGGAACCGGACCGAGTGAAAAGCGTAAACCTCAGAATATAACAGCCAGAAACGACACCGTCACGTTCGAATCATAATTTCCCCAAAAAACCCAAAAAAAGAGAAACAATTATCCGAAAAAGGAAACACAACAGAACCTAGGCTTAGCTTAAAGCCCATCACACACACACAACACAACTTCTCCATTGTCCCCCTCCTCCCGATCTCTCTCTTCCTCTCCCTCTGACTCCCAATTTCTGTGGCGGCTCTCTCTCAGATTTGGATCGAGCTCTTCCCAGCTAATTATTGAATTCCAAGTTTTATCCCCGTCAGTTTCCTCGATTCGATCTGCTTCTTGCTGATCTTTAATCGGTGGTCTTTTAAGAACCGCCATGGTGGCTGGCGCGCAGCAGCAGCAGCAGCATCAACCACAACCTCAATCGCAGCAAGAGACTCAGCAAACTACGACCTCTGCGCAAGATGAGGCCTTAAAGAGGAACACGGATTGCGTCTACTTTCTTGCCTCCCCCTTGACATGCAAAAAGGTCACACTTGATTCTCCTTTTCGTCTAATCCGATGCTTCTTTAGAATGAATTTTTTTTTCTTTTCTTGTTTTATCTTTGAATACATTTTTACATAGAAGATCTTTGGGATCTGGTTCCACGGTTTCTACTTAGGGTTCCGGATTCGCAGCTTGGGCCTGATGATTTGTTTCCGGAAATAATTTTAGGAGTGAATTCTTTTTAAGTGAAGGATTCTAACTTTTGGAGATTTGGTTCCATCTCCCGGTCTATCTGGGGAATTGGTGTCGGATATTTGTTGGGAAATAAATGAATATTGAGTCCCTATATTCATAAGTCACCCCTAGGCAGCTTGAAAACCTAATCTAACCAACAAAGAACGATCGTTGAAGTTATTCGACCATATAGACAATTAACTCTCTTGAGATATTTCTCGGGGCCTACACATGTATGTAATTGATTAGTCTGGTCATTTGATCTGCGTGTTGTTTCATTTAATACCTTATCATTTTACGTGTCGAAGTAAAAGTGGAAACGGGGGAGAAATCCCCACCGTATGATGGGACAATATCTTTTCATTGTTTTACGTAAGGTTGGGCGACGTGCCTGGATTCAGTTAGGAACATATTAATTGTGGATTGGATGATACAACAATTTTAACACTCGGAATTTACGAGCTAGCTCATGTCAACGTTTTTGGCTTTTCTTTACGTGTTTTATTCTTTTTACTATTTGGTACCATGTGTTGTTATTATGACTTGACAAAGGAGTTTGTGTATATGCTACTGCTGAACTCCTGAAATATGAACAATACATTGAATACATCCCAAAGCAAGCCATATCCAGTGCAACAATATAATTAGCATGCATACTATATTTTTAGCAAGGAGTACTGTTTTCAAGTGGTTCTAGCAGTTTCCTTGCAATGAACCTTTAAGTTTGCTATCTGTAATCAGTTCAGCATTTCACCTGAAGGAAGTACCTGTGATATGATCATTTATTACCTTGATGTTATTTTTGAGCACTCAAACTATATCAGTGAAAAAAGGGTTGGTCAATTATTATGAATGTCTAGTTGCATAGGGATGAAAAGCTTGTACAAAATTGTGAATTTTTATGGCTGTTGTTTTGATCTGATTCTCTTTATTGAAACAGGGAAGTGAATGTGAGTATCGCCATAGCGAGTATGCTCGGGTTAATCCCCGAGATTGTTGGTATTGGTTGAACGGTAATTGCTTGAATCCCAAATGTTCCTTCCGTCATCCGGTGAGTCTCTATTTTTCTTGGCACAATAAGATTTATTTCCCCCGAGCTTCTTTTTAAGCACTTATTTCTTCATGTAACTTATGCTAACTGCCTATTGTTTCCCTTGCAGCCTCTTGATAGCTTCTTATCACCACAGGCAGCCACTGCTGGTGGATCATCTGCACCCCCACCACAGACTGCACCAACTTCTGTACCACACGCACCTTATAATTCTACAAAGCAAGCTGTCCCTTGCATTTTCTTCCAGAAAGGGCTTTGCTTAAAAGGTGACCGATGTGCTTTTTTGCATGGACCAAATCCTAACACCAGCAGTAAAGTTCCTCAGGTTCAGGCGACAAACCAGGTTACTGAGCCTCCAAGTTTTAAGAAGGTTTTTAGTGGCCCAGAAAAGTCAACACAAGAAAGGAAAATTTCCCAGGCAAACTTTACAAAGCCAGTTACAGGTGTTGAAGCTAAGCCTGCCCAAAATGTTGGAACTGCTTCGCATAGAAATGTGGTTGCTGTAGAGAGGCATGCACCACCACCAATGGGATTTGATAATGAGGCATCTAGATTTAAGGTAGTAAGTACTCCGCCTGTCACCAATGGAACCACTGTTGCCAGGCCAAACCGTGCATATCAATCTCATGTAACGGATGATCATAGTTTCCACAATGGCAAGGAAAGTGATGAGTTTTTGAGAGAATCCTCACCTGGCTTTGATGTACTTGTTGCTGATGAGCTGAGGAATTCAGATTACTATGATGGAGAAGACCAATTTGGAAAAGCAAGAGGTCAAGATGGGATGAACTTGGACTCTGTGAATGAATATGATTTAGGACATTCTGTAGATTATAAATCTGTAGCTGATATTGACCAAGACAGATATTGTGGACCACAAGGTTATGATTCATACGATCACATGCAAGAGACATATGCGTGGGATCAGCGCAGGAATTCATCAGAAAGAATATTCCGGGCAACAACACATTTAGATAGGATGACTCATCGCAGATCTGGCAGTCCTGAAAATGTGGGGGTTTCAGATCTTCGACATCGTTTATCTAAGCGCAGGAGGGTCAATGGTTTGAAATCTGTTGTGAGTCATGATTTTGCGCATCAGAGCCATGATGATGAGCAAAGTCACCGGTTCTCTTCTCAGAAGGATGTTCACCAGTTACCTCGGAAAGAAAGTGCTCTCAGTAATCGCTTCCGAGGCAGGATAAAGCTTCCAGCAGATGGTGGGGATGAATATGTGGAGAGGGAATCAGACAGGGGAAGAAATAGAAGCACGTTGTCACCTGGAACCATGCAGACTCCTCAAGCAGGTAAGTTCCGAGATAGACTGAGAGGAAGGGTGCAAGAAGATTTTGAGAGGAAAAACTTCATGGATCGCCCTATAAGGAAAGAAATAAGTGGGGACGAACATGCTGATTTTGATGGACCAAAAAGTCTTGCTGAACTGCGAAATGGAAAGAATAATCGGAACAAGGAGCATCAGTTGCTTGGGAAGAGAAAAAGTTTAAAGGAACAACAACAATCCGAAGATGATTTCATGCTTGAAGGTCCAAAACCTCTTAGTGAGATTTTGAAGGAGAAGAGAGCAGCTAGAGTTGAAGCAGCTTCCAAGAGTGGCAAGTCGTCTGAGAATAGAGGAGACAATAAAGACAGAGAAGTTACTAATGGCTCGGAATACACCTCTGTCATGGATGCACGAAATGGCACTTTTCCTGCAAATAAGGAAGATGTTAAGAACGAGGAATCCAAGTTTGAGGCAACCGAGAACACGGTTGAAGAAGGAACGATGGACAACGAAGTGATAGAAGACCAGGAGTTTGAAGGAGATGATCAGAAGGATGGTGATTATTACTATGAGCAAGTTGACGAGGGAGACTACAATTATGATGAAGGCGAAAATCCAGAGCAGGAAGAATACATGGATGATGAGGAGGATGGGGATGACTTTGCTAAGAAGATTGGTGTCATGCTCACATGATTACACAGGGTCAAAGTGGAACATGAACATCTACTCTTTCATGAGCATGTTACAGCGGACCTCCAAAGGTTATCAAGTTGTCTAACTGTGCTGTATTTCTGCCTAAAATTTGTTTGTAGAATTGGGGGATATTTAAATTCGTTTTTTCCGTATCAATTATCCCTTTACTGTATTTGCATCTCTGATTGAATGAAGATTTTTATATTTGTAGTGGGGGCATTTTGCTGTACTCTTCGCATACAAGTGTTATGCAGAGTTTAAGGCCTGCAACGTTAGGAAGTTAATAACAAAGTCGTCTTTGCTCTTCAGCTTCAATTTTGTCGTCACTAAAATTTCCGTTAGAAAAGATGAGAGTCATACGACATTCAATCATGACTCCAACCTTATTTTCTCCCTTAATTTTCTTCTATCTTTCCATATATTGACCTCCTATCCAGGTCGTTGCATTTGAATTTCCTTCTTGCTATTTGTTGTGGCTAGAGAGTCTCCTGCGGTTTCATTAGACGAATGAGTCCAAAAGTTGTTTTGGTTCACAGAAGCTTGCATCGGGGGCTATCAGAGCTTTCGCTTGTGGCTGGCAGCTTCTGTCCAGCTTGGTTTTTGTATTTGGATATCTTCAGGTGAGTCCTAACTGAGGGTTATTAGCCCTTAGAAATCTAACAGTATTAGGAGAGTTACTATTAAAGAAATCTTGTTATTTTTTAAAAAGAAATTTATAACTTCTCTTTCAGGACGCTCAGATCAAAATCTAATGGTTGATATCTCTTGATTGATGTTCAACGGAAGAAGCCTCAACTGAAGGAATTCAAATCTGGCAATAACTGAAACAAATTTGGTTGCGAACTTCTGAACAAACAAAGCGAAAATCCTTTCAAATTATTTTGTTTTCGTTACAGAATATAATTTAATGATTGTTATCAATAAAAAATCAGCTGATACTCATGACAAAACCGGCAGTCAAGTCAAAACTCACATTCAACAAAAATATAAGGGCTCTCATTGGAAGCTTTACAAGCTTGCAACCCATTACAGATTTTAGCACGTAATACTTTCTCGAGAGAATTACAATAAAACCCTAAAGAAGGAAAATAATTGCAAAAAATTCTAAAAGTTATTATTTTCTACTCTGAAACTTGTTATTATATACTGTTTGGATTGTTACTGAAATTTTTTAGTAATTATTTTTCTTCTTTAAAATCTCATTATAGTTCTCCCTATTTTCTTTGATAGATTTTTTTCCTGAAAAAATAACAATAAAAAAAATAGAGAACGAGTAAAATTAACTTTATCCCAAAAATCCATGATAGCTACAAAAGCTCAACGGGACGCCTTTGACTTCATCCAAACCCATGATCCATTAACCCAAAACCATGTCCATTCTCTAAATCTAACCCTCACTCCATTTCCATCTCTCTCTAGAGATGCTAGTGGGAAATTAAAGCCATGAAAGAGCTTGTGTGTGCATAATCAAAATCATTAAGTGGTTGAATTTGGTGATGATGGTTGTTCTCATTCAATGTCTAGATGGCTTCATTTGAGTCGCACAAAAGAATATAAGTTTGATGTTGACTAATAAAAATGTTTAATTATCTCAAGGATTCATCTCTATTGGTCCTTCATGCTCAAAAAAAACTGTCTTAATTAGATGCAAAGCTCCATTTCAAATTCTCTGTCATGTCAAATTCAATAAATTAAAATCAAAATAAAATATACTCTTTTTTTTTAAATAAAAAGTTGACCATGTTATGCTCATGTTTAAAATGAGCATACAAATGTGAGCTATGAAATGGAGGGACCGTGGCCATATGGTCTCTTGAATTGAATGAAGCAGCCAATGACCATTGGATCCGCCTTGTCATGGTCAAGTTTACCACTTTATCCGACCTCATCTTTTCTTTGACTCACTTGTATTACTCTTATTTTATGTATAAGTTACTTGTATCTTAAACCTGCCAACTAAAAAATACTTCTTCGATCTTTAATATAAGACATATTTAACTAATCTGATTAGATTAAGAAAGTTAGGTAAATTAGTTAACTATAAAAAATATAACATATTTTTCCTTAAACACTATAATCATCTTTCTTAATATCTTTCTTCTTTTTTTTACTTGATTATAGTTGAGGAAGTATCCATAAGGATAATTTAAAAGAAATTAATAAATATGAGAAATAAATCTTATATTTAGAATCAAAATTAACTTAATAATTAGGTCCTATATTAAGGATCGGAGGAATACATTAAGTTGACATTTTTTTTCACATATGCCTTTATTCAACAAAGGTACTATTAAAAATATGTTTTATATTAAATTAATAGGGATAAAATTAAGAAAATTTCATTAATTACCTTATAAGTAATTTATATTTAGAAACAAATCTTTTTCCTTGCAAGTGACTTATAAATAGCAACAATGTGATATTTGTTTGATGGCAGTATTCAAATTTTACATTCAACGAACTTATATATGAGTTGCATTCTTATCAATCAATTAAACGAGTTTGAATTTTTGCCACCCCATCATCAAGGTGGCTTCTAGAATATATTATAAATCGTTCAAATTGTGAGTGAGTGAGTGCACATGCGTTAATATCTGAGCGCCATTCATTCTGCTCCCCACGTTTATTAATTAGTATTCTTCCCAAGTTGCTAGTTGATGTTCCTTATTATTTCAGATATTAACCCGAAAAATGTTCTCACTCTTGATTCTTTTGAGCTCATTCGATATATAGGTTGGAACAAAAAAGATTAATTGTTAAGTTAATTTTAGTTCTAAATATAAGACCTATTTCTTATATTTATCAATTTTTTCTAAATTACCCCCTGTGGATACTCTCTCAACCATAATCAAGTAGAAAAGAAAAGGATGATATTAAAAAAGATAATTATGGTATTTTAAGAAAAACATATCATATTTTTTATCATTAACTAATTTACCTAACTTCTTTAATCTAATCAAATTAGTTAAATAGGTCTTATATTAAGGACACGAGAAGTATTATAGATATTGTATACTACACATCTTGATCATTTGTATTATTATGAAAAAAAGAATACTTTCCCTCGTGTGATAACAAAGCGGGTCTAGGCTTGATATTAGAATTGATTTTTGATTAGCTAGTATACGAACCAACAAAAGCCGCAGTGTTGATGGTCATAATAAGCAAGAACATATATACTCCTCCGGTCCTAATTATAAGACCCAATTGACTTATTTGAGGAGATTAAGGAAGTAAGTTAAGTTGGTTATTTATAATAAATAAGTGTTGTTATTCCTAAAATCTTTGCTAATTAAGTATATTGGCTAAAACTATCATTATTCGAAGGATTATCTTGGAAAAAAATACATAAATATAAGAGAGAAATGGATTGGGTCTTATAATTAGGACCAAATAAAAAGTCAAACTGGGTCTTATAATAAGGACCGGAGAGTAGATATTTTATTGACTAAAAGAGAAGTTCATATATTACAATAGATATGAATTATTGAAACGAACACAGTCTGGGATATATATATATATATATATATTAATAAATAAGGAAGCTAAGCTACCTAAACAAGCAGCCTCGATAAGCAGGAGTCCAGTAGTCAGGGGCAGTGCTGTCTCTGTAAGCCTGAGGAGTCCATGAAATTGGAACCAGACAAAGCCCTCTGCTCTTCAGGTCTCCCTTCTCTTCTAATTTCCTCTCCATGCTTCCCCATGTTTCCTGCATTATATTATTCTTCATTATTTTCACTTCATTCCTTCTTTTCTTACATGTATATACGTACAAATCCTCCAAGTTCAAGAACTTCACAGATTAAGTTCATTTAATTCTTATTACCTTGTGATGCGAGTTAGTCTTCGTGTAAGAGTTGCTCAGTAGCTGCAATATATATAAGTATCACATGTAAACATATATATTATCCATATCCCAGAATTTCATTTGCACTTTAATTTAATTAACACCACTAATCATTAAATTTTCAATAATATATAATTAATTACCACCTGCACTTGTTCTTGTAAAAACTTTATGTACCCAATTGCTTCAAAAAGCACTGATGCAGTGTCCGTCTGAAATTCACCAACAACAAATTTCATCAATATTCATACAAAACAAAATCGGATTTTGATTTCTTTTTTGTCATTACAGATTTCTTTAGTTAAACGGTGAAAATAGTGTCACATGACTGGTTTATCGCCTACTTATTGCCCAGTAAATCTAAGGGATATATATAAAGTTGCTTTAGGAAAATATACAAAAAGCCCTAATTAACCCAAAGGATCCATTTCATATAAAATAAAATACAGTTGTTGGGGGGAGAAAAAGAAGAGCACTAAGAATTAATTTAGCAAATATATATAAAAGAGAAAAAGACTGGTGTTAGTGCAATATGTAGTGACCTTTCCAAATGGCGACACAATTTGCTGAAGGGTTGTAATCCTGTCGCCTAGCTTGACTTTTGGTGCTTGCATCTGTCAACACAAATGAATAGAAGTTTCTTAACGTTATTATATAAATCGACTTTTTTTTTTGGGCTTTCATCAATAATTATCGTATATATTGCCATTGATTTTGCTGCTACACATCTAATTTAATTTAGTCACCTTTGCAGAAGATGCAGTAGATGTCTCTTGCTTTGGCTTCTTCGAGATTGCTTCTGATGATGAGTCATCTGTTCTTTTCTTCTTTACCTCAGTGGAGCTCCCTTGTCCTCTTCCATTGTTTGTCCTTGTCTGCGTATTATTGCATACTATCATATCAACTTATTATAAGTTGATCGATCAAGCTCAATATATAAACGCGAAACACACAATTTTCATATATACATCTTTGGAAATCACACAGCAAAAAGTAACTAATGTTCAGAGAATTTACCGGCAGTGATGTCTGAAAAGTGTGTTTCTTGGAGTCAGATACAGTATTCATCGAAGGTGGTCTGAAACTGGGTTTCAGTGCATGAATTCCGATAATCGGCCGGCCTATCCTTCCCGTAAAAGATATAACATCTGTCAAATTTCTTGAACACGATGAAGACAAACTGGCCGGCATCCCATACTGACTGTTAAATCCGTTGTTCTGATATCCGATCGCATGATGATGATGTTCTTGCTTAACCTTCATGTCAAGAGCACCGTATGAAGAAAAAACCCCAGAATGATCCATCGAAGAATTCAAATCATTATTGTTGTGTGTTTGATGAGGATCAAAGTGGGTAGAATTATTATGATTATGATTATGATTATGAACTTGTGGGTCTGGTGGTGCAATGGACCAAGTGGTAACCAGCTTGCTCAATCTTTCACTCTGATCAAGCACGGCCTCGTTGAAACCATTGAATTGTTTCTGATGATCAAAAGAAGCAGATGAAGAATCGCTGTTATTAGTATGGTTGTATTCCCAAGTGGTATCAAGTTTCTTCAAGTAGTTGCAGGCTGGTTCGTACATCATGCTTTTACATGACACTGCATCCATCAAGTTCTCCCCTCCAGCTTCACTATTTTGCAGCTCCTCGTTGCTTCCAACACCTCTATAATAAATGTTCAATTCAGTTATACATATACTATAAATATATAATGACAATAATAATATAATAGAAAACAGTACTGGCACCACGATGAGTTGCTTGCAGATCTTCAGATTATTATAGCCATGGATGGATATATAAGAGTTCATCAGCCTAGCGTTTGCCTTAAAGGAGATGCTCGATCAAATATGATATTGAAGAAAGCTAAAACAAAACTATTCCCCCGAAAGAAGTTGGCTAATTTATTATAAACACCCTACCCTAGCTAATATGCCCTATACACATAAAAATATTTACCGTATTTTTGCGGGAAAATGATAGTTATCAAAGAGAGTACGTAGAGAGACTTACAATAAGACGTGAGTCCAGAGGTGATTATTGTCAGGCGAAGGCGCAGAAAGGTCGACGAGGCGGCGATGAGGGGATTCGTCGACGGCGAAAGATGTGGAGACTGAGATGGCTTGATCTTCACAACAGGAGGAGGAATTGGAATGAGGTTTTGCAGAAGGTTGATGATGATGAGTGTTCCAGGAAGAAAGTGAATTTGCATGAAGATCCCACCAGTTTATTAATGGAGTTGCAGAAGAGGTTGCTACAGAATTCCCACCACTTTCTTCATCACCCATGTTTCTTTCTCTTTCTTTTTCTTATTCTCTGATCCTTATAGTGATGGAATATTAATGGACCTAGCTAGCTACAACAGAATATATATATCCTTGTCTCTCTCTCACTCCCCCCTAGTTTCTTTTTCGGGTTGGGTAAGACTTCAGAGAGTACTCAATTCAGATTATTAATTAAATAGAGGTTATATATATGTTCCCCGGATATTTAAAATTACCAGAATTATTTTAATTTATTGGTAAGAATCGAAATGAATATTTTGTATATATTGGACAAATCTCGTACCCGTATAATATTGTTTTTTTCGAATAAAATCGTGTAATACTGAATTAAGGGAAAATGATATGCAAGTACCTCGGAAATCAATTAATTCCAACTAATAAGGATCATAGTTTAAAATTACAGTATGAAGGATCCAAGGTCCTTGAACAGCTAAAATTCTAATCAGATGCACAAAAGTTTCATTGTGGGTTAAAAGCAAAGGTTTAGGTGATGAATGAGACGATAAATAATGGAAGCTTGGGTAGTAAATGGCATGAAGTGAACATAAAACACAAAGTATTTTTTTTTAAAATAAATAGTAGAATCTTGGGTAGCAATTAAGTGCCCGAAGTGAAAAGGAGAACACAAATTATTTTTTTGGCGAATTAAATATTTAGTATTGGGTCATAAACAATAGTGCAAACTTGAGTGGAAAATAACGGAAGTTTAAGTTAAATGATAGTAAGAAGCTTGGGTGATACAAATTATGAATTGGTGAAACATGAGGGGGCGAATCGATCTGTCTTTTAATTTGTTATTAATAACTTTGTTGGCCATTATTTCTTTATGTGTGTTGAACTGTAATATAATTTGAAGTAAGTGTGAAATGAAATTATATATGGGGGAATAGTTGCATGGGGGAGTGACGTAGGAGAGGGTATGGTGAGGGTTAATTATATGAATGATAGGGCAGACAACAAAGTATGCAACCTGAGTTTTTCCACTAACGTTGGTGGGCAATTATTATTTATTTAGAATTTGTGTTGGTTCCATATGGGTAGACTCTTTTTTGTGTATTATTGCCACATTGCCTACCATTATTCATTAGAGTTTTATTTTAACTTCTTTTCCATTAGTGCATGTTTGGATTAGTCATGAAGAAATGAACTCATACCATGAAAAGTTAATATATGAAAAGAATTTTATCTTGTAAAAACATAAAAAAGCTTTTTGAAAACAATTCAGGCATTAATGTTTGTTTGGAGCTGCTCATCATAAGCATGTTCATATAAATCAAGAGTACAATTGAAAAACTATTTTTAAAGACTCTAATTGCTATTCCAAACATGTCCTTAATTAATGAGTTGGATAAACTTAATAAGTGAATATAGTTTGATTTCATTCATCCCATTTGTATCAGCTTTTGAGAATTGTAGCATGTTGGGGGATCACGGGTCAATTTCGTACTTGATGATGGTCAGACTAGTACATGAACTTGTAAGCATGAAAAAAGCTTATTCATTCCGAACAATGTATATAACAATCTTATTATTTTCAAATATATATAAAATAATATATATATATATATTGAGAGAGAGAGAGAGAGGGGGGGGGGAGAGATGAAATCAGTCGAGACCAAATTAAGTCAATGGCTTTGTATTCTTCCTTCCTCTTATTCCTTAATTATGAATAGTTTTTGTTCTTAGAACTTTGTTGTGAAAAATCCTTAAATATCCGGGATTTAATTTGGATTTGCAGGCTATGTTCTCATGCATTGACTTTATCTAAATTAAAAATTAAAGCTTTTAATATCTTGATGCATGTATATATGAGAGTATTCAAATTTATTTGATTGAAATTAAACAATGCACGGTTTGGACAGAATAAATCAATAATAAAATAACAAGTAATTAATTATACTTTACCGTAATATATTGATTAATATATTATTGTATATTTTTGGTTTAACTTCAGGTGAATTCCTTCGATTTATTTATTTTTTATTTTTTTGGTTTGCCCTTGACTTGGAATATGATGTAGACTCCGCGAGGAAGTTGCGTTTTAGTTCCTTCACTATACAAATAACAGCAAGCAGTTGTTCTCAGCCACATAAATAACCCAATTTCGCTTTATAATATAATAATTCATTATTAGCAATATAATTATTTAACAATAAGATCAAAAGTTAGCCATAATAATAATAACCAAATAATACAGACCATTTAGTAATGCCATTAGCTTTTTGACAGATAGAAAGCTTGGATGGTGACATGAATTGAGAAGATAGGTGAGGTGGCTTTATTTTACTTGAAATTGTTGATGATTAATTTTAAAATAATGAGCATGAAAAGGCAAGTAATCGAGCTTCTTAGATTTTAATCTTCAGATTATAACTTAAAAACAATTTTTATTGTGTCAAAAGCTTAAAGGAATGGGAAGCTATCTTACTGGATATAGAGAGGAACCTACAATTTTGAGAGGAATACTTTCTCTGTTTATGCGATACCGCATTTTTTTTTATATGATTATACTAAATTTAAGTATTATCGAATTCAACTGAGATAAGCTCTTGGTGAATATTAACAATGATTTGTAATTACTACCTGTACTTAATTATCAACTTGATTAAGTCTCAAATTATAAATTACTCCTCCGCTCCTTAATATAAAACTTTTTTAACTAATTTGATTAAATTAAAAAATTTAGGTAAGTTAGTTAATTATAAAAAAATATGACATTTTTTCTAAAACACCATAGTCACCTTTCTCAATATCCTCCCTTCCTTACTTACTTGATTATCGAAGGAGTATCCATAGTAGGGATAATATTAAAAAATTATTAAATATGAGAATAGGCCTTATATTTAGAATCAAAATTAACTTAATAATTAGTTTCTATATACGAGACCGGAGGAGTATATATTTATCTTCTTGTGTTCAATGCAAATGTCTATAGATATTACCTAACCATTATAGAAATCAAGAGTTAAGAGAATTTGAAAGGTAAAATTCTAAACCAACCATTTTGTAATGTGGGTGTTTAGAATGCTTAATTTCAATTTGACTCCTTGATTAGAAATTAGGATGGTTGAAAATGTTTGGTATGATCTTCATTATCTTTTAAATGTTTCAACTTGAGTAATTAAAGAGTGATAAATAACGGTTAAAAAGTTATATTAATTTCTAAAACCATGTTTATTAAATAGTCGTTGGCAAAAAAAGGTTATTAAATAACCATACTAATAAAAAGTGGTTATTCTAATTATAATCCAATTAATTTTTGGGGTAAACTTCTGTAATCCAGTGATCTTATTTAATCATTCTCATATATTTTCACGAAACTAATAGAAACCAAAAGGACCTAGAACCTAAAAGTGTTATGAAAAAAAATGATCATGATCTCTCAAATGCATGACCGGCCTTTACAAACTTACGTGACAATAAATTAAATACTAAAAGGCAGTACTTATTATATTGAGTAGTGGAACATAAAGTTGGTTCTTAAAATATTACAAAAAAATTGAAACTAAAAAAAAAAAAATTGACCTCATTTTCCATGGAATTAATTCTGGTGGCAGTCACGTCCAACAAGTTAAACAAATAAACTCTGAAAAAGTAGAAGAAAAATGAGCTACCTTAAAGATTCCATGCCTTTCCATATATAAGCCGTTTCATTTGATTAAAACCTAATGTTTTAAATTAAAATGGTAATGATTTTGACAAGAAAATTTCATATCAAACTCTGCTCATCATTTTGTATACCAGTATAAATACAATTATTCCATTAAATCGAACTTTTGGGCAATATATAATGATGTTAAAAGAATTTGCCATAATGTTTGGGACTTAGGTGAGTAATGATATATATTTTGTTTTAGATTGATATTGATATTAATATCGATTTTTGATGGGTTTGGACTTTGGCCCAACCTGACATCCATACAAAAAAAAAAAAAAAGAATTCTCTTTCCACATATATATAATTCAATAAAAATTGATATATGACATCTATCAAACTCATACTATCATTATTTGATCATAAACAGTTTTTTCCCTTAAAAAATAACTCATACTTTACTCCCTTGAACATCTAATTTCTTTTAGGCTGACAATTACAAGCCATGAGCCTATGACCTACTCCATTTATTTACTATTATGTTAATGACATTTTTCAAAAGCAAGGATCAAATTTTTAAGAATTATTTATTAGGGATTCAAATATCAGTATTCTTTTTCTTTTAATCATTTCTTCTTTCTCCTCTCTGTTTTTGTTTGTTTGTTTACATAAAGAGGAACTTCTCACTTAAGGAAAATATTAGGTGAATATAAAAATAAAAGGGGAAATTGCTAATAAAAAAATCTCTCTCGCAAAATTTATTGCACAAAAATACCTGAGGACTTGGATTCTGGGGAGGGTATGCAACATGTTATTAATTATGCATAAATGTCTTTTATTCTGTAAATAACTTTTTTTTCCCTAACGATTCTGCAAATAACTAAAGATATATTATAAGTATGAACTGTATTTGTTGAAAATAAGTTACAGATGATTCTTAAACAACTGAGTAAAATATTTTCTAAAAAAATTTTCCAAAACAAAATAAATTAAAATGAAAAACTGTGAATGGCTAAAACCAAAAAGATAAGGGGGTCCATTAGAACCAGAGAAATAGTGACACTTGTTGTCGTTTGCAGCAAAGACATGGTTTTATAATATTAATTAATTATAAAACAAATTTAAATTTCAAAGAACATCGCACGAGGGCTCTTACTTTTAAATTAAAAGTGGAATTTGAATACGACAGCCTCACATTGTGGGCATCGCACGCCTTGCTTTTTCTCCATTTATTTTTAAACATTTCATTTCAAAATTATAAGAACCACTTTTTGTAGTTGACACAAATCCAACCCCGCCATCGGGGGTTATTTTAGAGAAAATTATAAATAAAGACTTCTTAATATGTAAAATTTTAATTTGGGATTCTGAATTTAAAAAATAGCAAATAAGAACTCGGTCTCACTTTTACAAATATAAAATGTAGGTAAAATGTTGAAATGCCTTTCAACGAAATTGTGATTTGATCTACTGAAATTATTATTCGCTAAAGTGAATCTATCATTTTCTATAGTCAACTTTGTCATTTGGCATGTTTTAAGTTAAGTTGTGATTTGATATATAAAGTTATCATTTGATAAAGTGAATTTGTCATTTCTCATAGTTAACTTTGTTATTTGGCTAATGGGCATTTCAGACATTTTACCACAGTTTCATATTTGCAAAAGTGAGATCGGATCCTTATTTGATATTTTTTAAATTTAAGATCCCAAATCATAATTTTACATATTATGAGGTCTTTATTTGCAATTTTCCCGTTATTTTACTTTTATTTTAATTTCATTTATTAATTTATTAACAATAATTTGTGGCCAACTTGGGCTCACTTGCTTCCCTTACCAATTAATGCCTTGGATCCTCCCTCCCTATCGTCTTTGTCAAGGCAGATGGACCGGCCTGGTTTGGTCCCTAAAAATTATTACTTTCCCTATTTTAATTATTAAGAAAAATAGGTTGATTTAATTATAAATTTTTAATATGCAGGTACATGAAATTTTTTCCCTAATAACCTTAAAAAAAATCTCTCTCCTATATTAATACTGATAACTCTTTCCTGAGAAATGTTAGAGAATATTTCTCTCATATTTAAAAGACACATGTGAAAAATTATAATAAATATTCAAAAGAAAGCAAACGGTTTATTATACTGAGGGACAAAATTAAATTTAAATGATAATTAAGTATAAAATGTTATAGGTGCTATATATATAGAGCCTAACGAAGCTTAACATAATTAAATTATTAGATGCAAATTATTCTTTATTTTAATTCAATAACTCATTTTAACAATATTGCAATAAAATTATTTTTAAATAGAATATTCTAAATCATTAATTTGGCTCAAAACAGAGGATCTGATTTTCAATATTTGAATTGCAATAGTGTTTAAATGATTCCATTGTTTTTTAAAAAAATGTGCTTGTTTTTTTAATTAGGCGTGACTTGTGGTCTTTTTCACAAGGCCAGCCCACTACCAGATTGGCGCTTCCTGAAGGTGCAGGAAAGCCTTACAAGTTTATACTCCTCCGGTCCTAATTATAAGACCCATTGTGAAGGGTAAGGCAGTTAAGTTGGTTATTTATTAAAAAGTTGTTATCCTTATTTGCTTAAGTATATGGCAACTATCATTATTAGAAGGATTATCTTCATATAAGAGAAAAATTGGGTCTTATAATTAGGACCAAATAAAAAGTCAAGTCTATAATAAAAATATTTTAGATGTCAAATATTCATTAAAAAGTTATTTAATTAAATAAAACGAAAATTTATTTTAATGGTAAATAAAAATAGGATAATTTTTCGATATGGAAAGATAAGTACGGTTGAACCTCTTAATGTCTAGGGCGGCTTGCTTTATGAATATATTATCAGTTTTTTTTTTGTTGAAGAATAAAAAATATTAATAAATGTTTTGGGATGTTGATGTTTTCGTCAACAAATTCAATATTTATTTAATAATTAATAATGCAAATGCTTAGTGTGGTGGGACTCCAACCACAATGAGTGAAGCTCTTTCACGTAAACAGGTCCCATTCGAGTTTGGATTATATGTTGCCTAGTTATATTTTCTTTTTATTTTATTTTTAGATAGTATACTCCTCCGGTTCTAAATATAAGACTCATATATAGTGTGTATAAAGGTCTTATATTTAGAATCTAGAGGAGTATTTTTTTCCTTATTTCTTTTAAATTTTTACGTAAATTATCCTTATACATATTATTCAAACAAGAAGATAAAGGCGTAAAGCTTTTTAGGTATAGTGGACCACTAGACAGAAACAGAAAAGGACGATTAGTATTAATATTGACGATTGGCCGCTTCAGAATTCAGTTCAAATTTTCATATTTTTATTGACACCAACAGAATATACCATTTTCTTTCAATATAATAGTTCTGCGTGCATTAATTACATTGTTTCAAAACTTAGATCTACATATTTTATTTGAAACTTGATAATTAGAACATGGAATTAAATCACCTAATTTTTACCACTTGCCAGCTTCTAATGCGACGAGAACTTCCAAGTTAATGATGCTCACGATTCAGCTTTCGAATTTCGCCTCTATCCATGACACGTCCAACGCAATTTTAATTATTAAAATAAATTAAAGACATTTTTAGTAAATTTTAAAAAATATTTACATTGACCTCATCCGATATCCTAAATAGACCGTCTTTCATATACATCAACAGTCCAAACTAATCTAGATTCACTAATTATAAGCATATCAAAGGATAGAATAGCTAATCAAGGAATTTAACGCTTTCTATATCCAAGCGGGAATCAAATCCCCGACTTTGATTAAGGAAGGATGAACCCTTATCATTCAACTACACGCCCCTAGTTAAAAATATTTACACATTGATTACTACCTCGGTCCTTAATACCAACCTAATTGGTTAATTTGGAAATTAAAAAAGTTACTAAATTATTTAATTATAACATATGTCACATGATTTCTCCAAAATACTCATGTGTATCATTAGATTATATATCATTTCAAGAGTCAAATTAATTTGGAAAAAATGATAAATATGAATATTTTAAAGTAATTTAATAACTTTCTTAATTTTTCAAATTAGTTAACTAAATCTTATAGTAAGGATTAGAGTACGCAATATGTTTTCCAACCTGTACGTTAAAATCTTAAACGGCAGATAAACCGCAGGTAGTGAAGGGTAAATCATAGAGCAAAACTGTTGAAGCTACAACTAAAATGCCATCAACCGAAATAAAATATATAAAGGACGTGACTGCAAACGGCCAAACCTCACTGCCAGCCCGGTACCGAACAATCCGCCGCCCTGCCGCCGGCCTTGCCCCGCCACAAAAGATTGAAAAAACATGCTACGGCCAAAACAGCACAAAAGCTCAAGAAGTTCATTTGTTAAGTGGAGGGGAACTCCTAGAGAATCCCAATCCATGCAGAAACTGCTCTGAGGAAAACTGAAACATGTAATCGGCAAAAGAGAGATACGCAACGCTAATGTTGGAAATTCTTCAGATCTTCTGTTGAAGTGTCACGTCAAGCACTTTAATAGGGAATTTTGGCTGGTAATGTTCATCTGTGTCCACTTCTTCAATTTCCTGAAACAAGATCTTGTAAAATTTAGATTCAACATCAATCATAATCATGTATTCCATTGCTAGTCTTGCACAGATTGCTTGTACGTTTGGAAAGATGAAACAAGTTCATTCACCTGAACAACATCCTCTCCCTTGATGACCCGCCCAAACACAATAAGCTTCTCGTTTAGGTCTGGTATAGGCGCAGTTGTAATGAAAAGATCAAATCCTTTGTTTGTTTGTTTTCCCATGGATGTTCCAATCATGAATGCTTCATGCTTCACACTAGTCAAACGTCAAAATATTATTTAACATAAACTAATCTATTAATTTAATTAATACACCCAATAAATCATCACAGGTGGATGGTTTATGGACATTGGAAACATCAAATCAAATTCTAAGACCAAAACAAAAGGCACCTGGTGGTGTGCTTTCCTCTCACACTCCAATCTATGGTATGTCCTTTCCCTTGGTTTGCCCCTGCTTGAATCACGAAGTGCTTGATTACATGATGGAAATGCATTCCCTCGAAGTGCCCCTTTTGGCTGCAAAACCAGTGTAGTTCACATTAAAACCAAAAGCACATTACGTTCAAGAAATTTCATAATGTAAATCATGCTAAGTTGCAAACATAAATTTCACTCTGATTGCAGTTGAATATAGGTACAGTAGTAAGAACTCCGATGATTAGACCCCAAATTCTATCTCTCCCTCCCTCCGCCCTCACCCCCTTTCATTCTCATCCTCACAGCACGCTTTTCTCTAAACATAGGATGAAAACTTCATCAGAGATGAGAGTAGAGAAAATACTTGTAGACAGATACGAACTATCCAAACCGGAAAGGAAAACCAGAGAAACTCCAGATAGTTTTGTATTAAAGGAAAACCAGAGAAACTCCACATAGTTTTGTATTAATCAAGCAAAGAAACAATAAAATAACCCACCAACAGAGATGGATCCCAAGAAAAAATGCTAAATAGGGTTTCAACTTTCAAAGACACTGGAGCTATCCCTTGATTTCTTTTGGAAGATCCATCACAATCCCTCCCCACCCCAGTTTCCCCATTATTCTCCTCTAACATGCTCATTCACTCTCTTCTGCTTCAGTTCCTCGAAATCGGTATGTCATAGTAACCAATTTCAGTTCCCTCTTCTGCCCTTCCTACCACCTCACCATCTTTTCCTGTTTTAGACTGCCAAATTATCAGAGGCCCCCAAAAAAAAAAAAAACCACATATATCAGCGGCTTTTTTTGGGTTATTGGCCACAGGTGAACTCCTTCCTTCCCTTCTAGTTACTTCGATTGTAAACTTTGGTACTAGCAGGTCTGGTAGCAATAAGCCCAACAGCAGATCACATCTCTAAACAGAACAAGCAATCAAAACCCCATACCACTTTTAAGTGTAGAAGAGCTGTCCAACAACTGCATATATGGCATTGCAACTCCTTCTAATATTCATTTGCCAGGTACTAGAGACAACTCATGTGAGGGAAATCTGGAAGATGCGGGCATTCCTCTCTAGTTAGATAAACCATGGAATCCCACAGAACTCACAACAGCAACAAAGCTTTGTTCGTATTTGACTCCTTTCTCTATCATGCAATTTTATGGCAAAAAGTGGACATTCTAAGAATGATTGGCATTATCAAATTAAAAGATATTTTGAATGAACGGAAGGATTACCAATAAAACAAGAAAGAAAAAAGATGATGAAGATGACAGCAAGCTTCAGAAAGGGAACATTTCCCATCCAAGCCTCCTCCCAAAATTTTGTTTTCCCTTATTATTTGCATATGAATTAAACTTAACGTACAAAATTTTGGCCAACAACGCAATTACAAATTAAAAGTAATGAATGGTATAGAAACATAAGGCCTTACTGCTGTAAAAGCTACTTAACATTCAGCATACATTAATGGTAATGCAGAGTACAAAAATAAGGTGTAACTAAAGACTTAAATCAGTTGACTGACATAAACTCTTGATTGCCCTTCTCTTTTTCGCCTTAACAACTCAAACCTAGCATCTTCCCCTACCCCAGCAACAAGATGAGGCAAAGATAAAAATGTTCAAGCAGCAAAGACAAAATCAGGAAGAATTCTTAAATTAAATCTTATACAAAGTACAGACAACATAAATGGGAAGCCTTGAACTTACCATAAGTCAATGAATTCATCAACAACTTCAGGGGAAGTTTCCTTGTAAGTTCTATTACTATAGAGCCTTTAGAGGTATTTAAAACCTATTACACAATAGAAAAGATCAAGTTAATTTCATAAAATAATTAGAATGAACTAACATTTCGAATGCCTTCTATGAAAAAGTAAATCTAAATTGGCGTAATAATTTGCAAAAGCAAAGAAGTAATGCAGGCTGGTGAACAAAACTTACAGCATATCCAGGTAGCTCAGATTTTTTTGAGTTCACAAGAGTATTTTCAGCCTTCAGAAACAACAGGACAGAAGAAAAGTCAGAGTTAATGCAGTTGACAAATGCAAAAACCCTTGAGCTTTATATAATTATAGCACCTGATTTCCACAGGCAAAACCACATACAATTTATACATTGCAAGTGTTAACAAAGAATGGCTAAGAGACATATCAAGGGTATTATGAGATTACGACCAAAACAAATATAAGAGAAACAAAGAGTCTTGAAAGCCATGCGGAGTGAATCTTAGCCTCTTAGGTTTTACCTTAGAGACTACCATTTGATTCTCTGACCGAAATCTCGACCTGAATGCAGGCAAGAAAATAAATTGTTAGGAACAGATGATGCTCTTCCCAAGTCCCAACTTATATAAGAAAACGAGGCATTTCCTGTCAAAAATCAACATCATCATATATTATGATAAACAACTCATAACCCATATATTACCAGAGCTTATTCCAAATACATACACCTTGGTAATGTCTATCAATCAACAAATCTGATGCAAAATGGAAAAACTGACGTGCACTCCCAGCAGGGTAAAAAAGATGAAGCATACACATTTTAAAAGTGACAATATAATAAGACTAAAGGGGATGTCAACAATTATTGGGCATTCCTCTATCCTGCAGCATAATCAATCTTCAAGTAAATACTGATACATCCCAAATGAATCTAACAAAAGTTAGAGTTAAATTTTACTAACGAGTTTTTATCACATGTTATTGTATCTGTTTATTGTGATGAAATTGCATATCTTCACTATGACTGTGAATCTGCCTTTATAAGTAGAACATAATCTATTTAACTAACCTGGGGAACCAATGTCCATACGCCATAAACAGCAAAAACACAATCAAAACCAGAAGTAAGCTGTAAAATATAATAGTCGATGCACTTATTCGGGAGGGGCCCTTCTTTCTCTTGCTTTGCTGTAGCAGAGCTTGAGGCTTGATCCTAGCCATTTTCAGTTGCAATCTCAACTAGTGGGATGGAAGTAAGGCCTAGAAAAGGAAGGGGTAAAAACCAAAAGGAAATGATGGCATATGTTATTACCATAAAAAAAAAAAAAACCAACTAAAAAGAAAATTTCTCATTGCCAACTTATATAAGAATAGCAAACAGCAATCGAACTCCGTGGTTTTGAAGTTTCAAAATCTAAACATGTCTGAAGAACTCTATCCCATGCAACAGCAAGACTTTTCCTCCCAAAGTCAATAACTACCCAAAGCAGCCATATAATCGGACACAAATTAAGATTAAACTAATCAAGAAACTTCAGAGACAGTTGCATCCCCCAACATTTGTCTCAAGAAATTGCCCAAAAACACCAGAAAAAAGTAAATGAATTCTCCCTTGTTTTTCTATTTGTTACTTCTCCGGCATATGTTCTCATATGTTTAGCAAAAAAATAAAACAAATAACCATCAAGATCATGATCTTCATGCATAGATTACCTAAGTTCAAGATCACAAACAACACCTGCTATTCAGAGAGCAGTCGAAAATCGGCTAAGATAAAGGGGGAAGAAACACCAATAAGGATTTAAAAATCGGCCAAGACATGAACCCCTGCTGATAGAGTTTGGAAGGACGACATCGAAACAAGAGCATAACTAAACAAAAACAAAACCTACGAAAGCCTGAGTCTTTGGCGCAGAACAGAGAATGTACCTGAACGGGAACGGTCAGGCCCAGAGTAGGGTGGATCACAGAGAAACCAGCCAGATAACTAACCGTAGATGGCGGTTTGATTAGCAGCCACAATTGACGGATGAGCAAACCACATCAACGAGTGATAATTTTCAACGAAGGAAGTTTCGAAGTGCAAAGTGGTACAAGCGTTTCAGTTGGTGGTGGAACGGTGAAAAGAGATGAAGAGGTGACAACAAAAAAATAGTTTATTGTTAATTTAAAAAAAAACTTTTAAACCCACTTAATTATTCATCGTTTATGTTGTTTTTATTCCATTATTATCATCATCCCCATGTATCCATATACAAATATATGGTACAAAATCTAAATTAGTGTACTTTTCATAAATGAACAGATTATTAATCATACACCTATTATTATGTTTTTACGCTTATCTTTTGTGGGAAGGCAAATCTTAAGTTCAGAATATTTCTTCAATTTCTTCATTTGAGGAACTTAATTATTCATATTAACCAAAACAACTGAAAATAACATTATTGTTGAATGAGCACCACTCCTTTCAATTCTTAACATAAAAGTTAAAAGCTAGTTATTTATATAAAACATGTATTATTTTCTTGAAAATATCTTTTTAATCATTATTTGCATGGTAATTACCTGTGGATGAAAAATGTGTTTGTATCATAATAGGAATAATTTGAGAAGCAATTATAAATTTCGCAAACAAAATAAATTGACATTTTACTTTTATTACTAGGGTAAACTCCCAAGCTATATGATTAGAGAAACCACATCAAATGCGCAATACTCACGTGATGGGAATATATGATTAAAGAGAATAATTTGATCCAATAATTTATTCAAGCAAGAATGTTAATTAAAGTTTGAAAAGGACGATATCGTTTTCAGAACAAATCAGATAGGCATGGGTGAAAAAAATGGCGGATTTTACAAGAACAATTCTCTTTCATACAAAATGACATGATACAACGTTAACTGGCATGTCCCTTGCAGAAGACTATTTTCCACATCTCAAAGCCAAAGGTGTACCGTCATCAGTATTTTAGGCCATCCTTCTACATTTGATATACATTGAAAACCCACCTACTCCCTCCTCTCTTTTTCTGTATAACGGTTACATAAAAACTATATATATATATATATAACATATATGCATAAAGAGATCAAAAAGTTACAGAAAAGCAGCACGTGCATTAGGGAATAACATCAGATTTGCTGATAAAGATTAGTGCTGTACTGAGATATCGATATATAGGCTATAATAGCGTGTTGTGCAAGTAAGCGAGAGATGATCAGGCGTCATAACCACAATCAGCGCTTTTGTTTGAAGAGGATTGAGCATATTCCTTGTTGGAATATATGTTTGAAGATGACAATGATCCACCCACAGTACTACTGCTTCTGGACGAGATCCTTTCCAGTTGTCTTCTGTTGGAACGATGCTTAACTTCTTCCTCTTTCTCGTTCACAAATGTCAGGAAAGTCCGGAGACGTGCCGACATCGAGCTCTGGCTGGAGGACTCGATTTCGTCGGAGTAGTGTTTGGCGTACTGTCTCATCATTTGTACGAGATAGATGAGGAGGGCGAGCAGACAAGCGAGTCCACATACTAAATAGAGACCCCAGAAGGATTTAAGATCAAGTCTGTCCACTTCAAGCTTTGCACCTGGTGCTAGGCATGCGCTCTTCAAAAGCCATTTGTCATGGATCCTTTGAAGATCTCCATTCTCTGATAGTTCCAGAATGGCTGTTGAAAGGTCAACTGCTAAAGGAGAGTCTCTAGGAAAGGCCTGAAGGAAAGGGGGGGGGGAACACACGGAACAACTCATATTGGTAGTCTTATCCATATTAGTAATCTGATATTCTACGACAACTTCAAATCCGGAAACTGACATGAACAAGTTGAATTCCCTTGAGATTTTATCAAGCCTCACATTTGACTAGCATGGGATAAGTGAATTGAAACAGAGAGATTTTTAAAGTATAAGAGGACCAAATGATATGACTGTATTGCGCTCTGATTCTACTGAGAATGAGGGTTATATGGATAACAGGCTTTACAGAGTCAGGGACTAATGGCATGAAGTGCAGAACAAAGCTAGAGCCAAAAGAATAGTTGTCTTGAGAAATAAAAACGCAAGTAAACAGTAAATCCTCAGCAGTAAAAAGGAACAAGAAACCCAAAATAGTGTACAGATACTTACAAATCCCCAACCATTTCTGGTGAACTCTTGACCTACAATAGTAAAATCACACCGGCTTGAAAGGAAGAACTCAATAAAAGCACGCTCATCCACATATGCAGCGACACCGCCTTTCCAGGGACCATCTTTTAATGCTTTAGCAATCTCAACTCCTTTCTGCAGAGGAACGAGTCTTGATTCATGAATCCCAACTTCCTCAACTAAGTAATCTCGAGTGAAAGAACCCTGCAAGTAGCCAATAGGTTCTTTGCTCTTTACTAAGCTTTCAATGCCCTTAATGGGGGAAGAAAGCTGCTGTACTGTGAGGATTGAGGTCAGACTTGCTGTGTAACTTGAATTAATTATAAGAACCACAAATAGCCATATAAGTAGCACGAACCGACCAAGTGTGCTCACTGTATTTTCCCCTGCACAGTCAATAGACGAGTAAATTGTAAGTCAAAAAAGATATTACTTAGAGCATGGCTGTTACAAAATACAAAGATCCAGCACTTACTGTGAGCAAAGAACATGGTTGAAAAGCTAAACCTGCCAAGTATAACATAGATAGAAGTTATAGATGTGCCCTGTGCCTAAATGAATCAAAAAGTACGAACTGTAACATAGTATTGTTACATGCATCAACAAATTTCAGATATGGTTTAAAGGATTAAGAAAGACGCATATTTCCTCACCACAAAATTGTCACGACTTGCTTTTTGGGAGGCCCTCGAAAATCATCATTCAGCCTATGCTCCAAGATCCAAACAACAGCACCCACGACTAAGAAGAAGATTGCTGTGACACCCCACATCATCGGCGTAAATGGTCTCAGAAAAGCCCATGCATTGGATTCTACCTTCTTAACAGGTGCTACGACTGCTAGACCGGACTCGATATATGGCTGAGTAAAATCCACCATCTTTGTTCTTTCTGTTGTAATCGTAATGTCACCCACTGCAGCATCAAAGACCTGTAAGGGAAGAAGAAAAGTAGTCAGTCTCACAGGAGCATATTTCAAAAGGCTCAAACTCCACAGACAAATAATGGTGGACACTTACGCCAGCCGTGATCAGACGAACAAGCTCAGTATTATTAGGATTGCTGTGACCATCCCCAAATGGAATGAACTTATAGGGAGCCGCATAGGGCAGTAAGTTCACAGCAGCAAGGAATACATCAATGCAGAATCCCGTGAACATATCAGTGCCTTGTATTTGTGAGACAAATGATCGGAAACTAACCCTTCTTGGTACTCCAATTCTTAAGTGCCTTCCATTGTTTGGAAAAACCCAACCACGGGGCTTCTGTGTTGTTTCTCCAGGCCAGATCACAGGGAGCAGCTTTTGATTCGCACTGGAACGATTGGCTGGTTTTGAATAAAGTACTTCTGGAGAATCAACAGATAATCCAGAGTGATTAGACCAATAACCAATCCTCCTTGCGCCTGTTCCTATTACATTGATGATTTCATATGATGGATTCATAGGATTCCCATCAGCCGCATACTCAATATGACCTGTTACCCCAGTCATGTTAACCCCATAAATACTTGTACGCAACAGATTTCCTTGATCAAAGATGTTCACTGCATCAAGATGCAAGCTGTCTCCACGTAGTTGAGATAACTTCGAATCATAGGAGAATGTGATACGGTTCCCTTGTTTGAAAAATGTATCAAGTGCACGAGCAAGCATATAAACAGTATCATATGCATAGAGACCAAAAGTGTTCAATCCAAGTGGACCATCAGCAATCGCTCCCCTAGTCAGGTTTTTCCACCTAGAAAAGAACCTTCTCTTGAGCTCTGAATCAGGTGTGTGCATACGCAGTGTGAGAACTCCTTGAATTTCATCTATTTGATCTGGAGGGATGGGACTCTCAGAGTCCAGAAGAGTAGTGAGAAAGTTGGTGGCTATCCAGACATACCCAGTTCCCATCATCCCAAGATATTTTGCCACATTAAATACATGGGGCCCCCATGCAGCATTAGTGTGAAGAATTATAATCCGAGATTCAGCAAGAGCCACCTGAACAAGCACATCAGTAATCTCCTCCTTATTTGCTTCAGGGCTTATCGGTGCTTTATATGAGATTTTACAACGTCTCTCTGCAAGCTTATCCCCTAAAGAACCAATTCCATTCCTCCCATGGTCATCGTCAGCATAAATTGCAATAACCTCTCTCCATCCATAGAAGTCTACAAGCTCAGCAATTGCAGTCATCTGATAAATATCACTAGGAGCAGTTCTAACAAAGAATGGGAATTGAAGGGAAGAAAGTGTAGGGTCAGTGGCTGAAAATGATAGAAGTGGAACTTGGAGCTCGTTTGCAACATGAGATATGACATGAGCTGTTATGGATGTCTGGGGACCAATTATAGCCACAGTGTGTCTTGCCATGAGCTGCAAGACTGTTACGCATTGGTAATTTAATTAAATGACAAAGAACTATAATCTGCAAAAGTTTTGAAATAACTTAAAGTGAAAATAAGACCCCAAAAATGAGGATATTGTAAAGGACGTACCCTCAGAAATGCTTAGAAAACCTCTGTATTTGGAGTCCTCTTGCATTGAGACCCTCAGCTCAGTTTGTTCAAGAATGGAAGGATCGGAATTTATATCTGCAACTGCCGCTTCAATAGCTATTTTCACAATTCTACCCACGGTGGTATTGAAAGAAAAAGCGCTCCAATATTTACAAATTCAGGTATTGCTGAATTGTTCACGCCAGCCCCAGATGAAGAAAGCCCATTAGAGAGGATCATTAACATCGCAAGCCAAACGTTAATCATGGTTGCACGTTGCTTAAATACAAGCCACTAATTTACCACCCTGCTCAGCGAAACAGACGATGAAGAAGTTATAAGAATGCTGGATTTCCCTCTTCCCCACTCTGTTTCGAAGGGGGAAAAAAGAGCGCGCACACGAACACAAGCATAAAGACATAGACATAGACCCTTAACAGCATAAACAATGTTTCAAAGCTTGAAATATTAAAGCAAAAGATTTCCTCAACAGAAGCAGAAAATCTCATGATGCACACCACCAAGGCGAGAAGGAATCAAGCACTAAAGTTCCGGCCTTCAAAGCAATGGTAGCAGATAGCTCAAGTTAGCAACTCAGCTGGAATTCACTGGTGCATACCAGTAGATTCGGCATGTCCTAGAAAATTTAGCAGAAAACTAACCTGAAATTTTGGGTCGAAGTCGGGTTAACTCCAACCAGAGGACGACCATGAACACTCCCGAAAACCTGGGCAAAGAAGAAAAAGGAAGAAATCTGAGAAGGAACAGAAAAATAGAAGTTAATGAATAAAGTAGCATTAATGATTATGGGAGCATGAGTCACAAATGCTATACCCACCTGGATATATTCTTGCCCTCTTCTTCGTCTTATCGTTCTTGTTGTGTATAGCCAAAGGCTACTATTCCGTTGGCATCTATACACTCTGGGGTTGTAATGGCGCCTGCTCATGTGGGAGAAGAATGTCCTCACTTAATTTGAAGACAAATAAATGGTCACTATACAGTGTAGAGGCACGCAAACAGTGAGAAAGATGGCCCCTTGATGGAGCGTCGTGGGTATGAACAAGACAATTAGAAGAAGGACGCCATTAGATGCGATAAGATTAGCTTCCAATGACGTGGACTATACGCAGGAATAGTCAAGAGAATCTGGCCTGCACCCCGGACGCCACTCACTGTGATGATGGGAACTTCCCAAATAATATTTTACTATTATATCATTTTGTTTTTTGTGGCGAACAAGGAGTACTTGTAGGAAAATTTGAGGCATCCCAAGACCCAAGCTTAAAATTCTAGAAGAAGTGACATTTGATATGATATCTTCTAAATATAATCAAATGACAAAATATCTTTATATTATATTAAAAAGTTTATTAATAAGTTGTAACTGATAATTACAAGTGTTAAGCAATAAATAATAAGAAATGTACTAGTATTAACAAGTTATTTATTAATAATTGTGAGGGAACAATGACAAGTATTAAATAACTAATTATAAAAAATGTACTGATAATGATAAATTTGACAGTTTCTTTTTAAAATCAAATACAAAGATATTTAGTAGTGCCATACATGATATTTCATAAAATCTGATACAGAGATATTTTATTCATTTGACTATATTTATGAAATATCATATCTGGCACTTCTTTCTATGAGGTTTTAAACTCTTGAATGCCTGAATTGGAATACTATAATTTTCAACATCTTTTTATACTATTTTTCTGTACTTGTATAATACTATGATAAGAAATTTTATATCAATTTTTTAATACAAAGTTTGAAGAACAAAAAGTAATTTTGAGTTATTTGATGATGTGAGGACACATTGAGAGAGAAGAGAATGGGGAGAAATTAGAAGAGGCCTTGAATGGATGCCAAACGCGTGGCGTTGAAGAGGTGCATGGTTGGGAAATGGGAGGGAGGGAGGGAGGGAAGGCGGCGAGATGAAAGAAACAGTAGTGCGGTTGTTGGAGGCCCATATTTGAAACGTGACAAATGATCAAAAAGACGAGTGGGCCCCACTTTCCCTTCATGGGTCGGGGCATTGAAGATTTTAAATTTCAAATTTATAAAATAAATAATTTTTATCATTAAAAATTTCGGTGAACTGAATTCAGTTCCTTCAAAGCACATGTTTATGATTATTTTTAACCGTATAATATACCGCTCACCATTTGTCGTCACCTTCTCTTCAATAGATGTCATGTCGCGTTGACTCTTCCACAAATACTTTCATTATTAATTTTATTTTTTTTCTTATATAACTGCACACCAATGTCAAAAACGAAGCTCGGTCACCGTACGCTCATAATGATCCTTTGAAATACAACATTTGTTATCGTATAAAATTGCTAGTCCTGTAGCAATGCCATAAAATTTTGTTTTTTTAACCTTATTAGCAAGTTGAGTTGTGCTATTTTTGAGTTAAATTTGTGAGTATTAAATTTGTGAAGATCTAGTAATATTAAATAAAATTAAAGGAACGTATCTGTATTTGATTTTTTTTTTTTTTGCCTGCTACCTATTGTTAATTTTTCAGGGGGAAAAAAGGGCAGCTACATGGAGGAGGAATAATGAGAAGAAAATAGAGAAAAGTTAGAATAAAGAAAATTAAATTAATTACGCAATTAAAAACGAGAGGAGTTGCTTCACACACACGGGAACAGGTCTTTCTTCTCATGCACAAGTCAAATGCAAGAGAGCAAAAACGGACGATGATCCATGGGGACACTCACCCCTTTAGATTGACACCTTAATCGACTCTCCTATATCATTTCATTCATGATTCATGTGATGTTAGGCTCCACGTTGCCCTTTAATTTTGCTCTAATTATGCTGGAAAAAGAATTAATTTTTTTATCCTATTTATAAAGTAAAGAGAGAAATTTTTTATATAAATATACAATTTATCATTTACTTATTATGGGTTTAATTTTTTTACATGAAATATAATGTATATTAAATAAGGATAAGGTTAAAAAATTATTGAAATCTAAATGAAAGTTATGAAGTTTAAAATTTTCCTATAAAATATTTGGAAAGTGTTTAGACATAAGACCAGAGGAGCATTACTCTAATTCAAAGTAATTATTTATATCATCTCTAATATTGATATCTAAACTTTGAAATAAATGATTTTTTGAAATAAATGATTTTAGTTCCTAAAATTAAATCTTATTTGATTCATCTAAAAAATTTTCAGCCTTGAAACAATGTTTTCTGAAGAATCAAAATTATCGGCTTTAAATTTTAAGAATCGAAATTAAAGTGAGGTCGAATTTAGAAATTAAAAAGCAGTATTAATTTATTTTAATTTTATCCATTCTGGTCATGTTGATGATTTCAAACT